>NW_003307621.1:21797-23063 GCF_000143455.1 Volvox carteri f. nagariensis
ACCTATGCCGCCGTCGCCATCACCGCCGTCGCCATCACCGCCGTCGCCATCACCGCCGTCGCCGTCACCGCCGTCGCCGTCACCACCTACACCGCCACCGCCGTCGCCATCACCTCCATCGCCCCGACCGCCGTCACCAGTACCACCATCACCGCTACCTCCATCACCATCATCACCGTCACCGCTACCTCCATCGCCATCACCGCCGTCGCCATCACCGCCGTCGCCGTCATCCCCGTCACCGCTTCCGCCATCACCATTGCCACCGTCACCGCTTCCGCCATCGCCATCACCGCCGTCGCCACCACCGCCGTCGCCACCGCCGCCGTCACCGCCCCCGCCGTCGCCACCACCGCCATCACCACTGCCGCCGTCGCCTCCACCGCCGTCACCGCTGCCCCCATCACCATTACCCCCGTCACCACCGCCGTCGCCACCACCGCCGTCGCCACCACCGCCGCCGTCACCGCTGCCACCGTCGCCGCCACCGCCATCACCACTGCCGCCGTCGCCTCCACCGCCGTCACCGCTGCCGCCATCACCATTACCCCCGTCACCACCGCCGTCGCCACCACCGCCGTCGCCACCACCGCCGCCGCCACCACCGCCGCCGTCACCGCTGCCACCGTCGCCGCCACCGCCGTCGCCGCCACCACCGTCACCGCCACCGCCGTCACCGCCACCGCCGTCGCCACCGCCGCCGTCACCGCTACCGCCGTCGCCATCACCTCCGTCACCGCTGCCGCCATCACCATCACCCCCGTCACCACTCCCGCCGCCACCACCGCCGCCGTCACCGCTGCCACCGTCTCCACGACCCCCATCGCCGCCACCTCCGTTACCGCTCCCGCCGTCGCCAATACCTCCGTCACCGTCACCGCCGTCACCGGCCCCGCCGTCGCCATCACCGCCATCGCCACCACCGCCGTCGCCACCACCGCCGTCACCGTCCCCGCCGTCGCCATCACCCCCGTTACCACCGCCGCCATCACCAAGATCCCCGTCACCACTGCCGCCGCCACCAACGCCGCCGTCACCATCACCCCCGTTACCACCGCCGCCATCACCAAGACCCCCGTCACCACTGCCGCCGCCACCGCCCCCGCCGTCTCCACGACCCCCATCGCCGCCACCTCCGTCACCGCCACCGCCGTCACCGCCACTGCCGTCGCCACCACCGCCGTCACCACTGCCGCCGTCGCCATTACCGCCGTCACCGCTGCCGCCATCACCAAGACCGCCGTCACCACTGCCGCCGCCACCGCC
>NW_003307621.1:23113-25101 GCF_000143455.1 Volvox carteri f. nagariensis
TGCCGAGCGTGTACTCGGTTGAATGTCCTGGTGTGTACGGCTGGACCGTACAGGGCTAGAATAAGTCGCAGGAGTGCGACGGAAAGAGCAATTTCGCGAGTTCATAGCGAGTTCATACTGACAGGTTTCCGCTGCGGCTTCTGCCTAACCTACAGGCTTCAGAAGCAGAGTCGCTCGGTAACCAGGCTCGCCCCCTCCCACGGAAGCAAGCACTAACTTTCCTGCCTGCAGGTACCCCTCCGTCTGAACGACCCCTAAGCGGTAAGGCAACTACCAAGAAAACAAAGATTTGGCTGTAATAAAGGCTTGGCATTGTAAAAGCAACGTGTGCCCTGTAATGGACACTTGGCGCTAGCCAACCGTGAGGCCGCCGCGGCCATGCCATGCGCAGGGGTTGGAATCCACAGCATCCACATCGAACACGTACGGGCCAAGGAAGGGCATCTGTACCCGGACAGGAAAACACAGCACAGCGAGGCGTGCATGGGGTATCAGGGGGTTTCACAGGGCGGTGTGCAGCCATCACAAGCCTCTCTTCCTGCTGCTTTCCTGCCTTCCTGCAGCCTCCCTATCCACAATCACATCGGCCCTCTACCTACTTACCTACCGGGGTACCTACCTCTACATATGCCAATAACGACCGGCGTCATGATCAAGCGGCCGCCACACCCTATTACCTAGGCCATGTGCACAAATCCGCTCGGTCCTCCTTTTGCTGTACGTACGGTGTCGTACGAGTAATGTACGATGCCTGATTGAAGTCGTTCCCACGCGGCGCGGGGCGGTGACTGATGGAATGGTTACCACGAGCACGTCAGGTACTGCACACGTTGGACGAGCTTACAGCTGGGTTTACAAGCATGCAGATGGATGGGCATAGCACAGCACAGCGATCAGCACAGCACAGCGATCAGCACAGCACAGCTCAGCAGCGCACGGCACCCTCCAGCCCAGTTGTACATTTTCGTATGGGCGGGTGCACGGCTGCAGCGGTAGTGTAAGGCCGCAACCATGCTGGCAAGTCGGATGCGCAAGCGCACCATTGACAAGCCCCCGAGAAATATTCAAGTTAATCGCAGGTCCTCAATGAGGACCATATTAGCGATTAAGCTAATAAGAACAGATACTACACATGATCTGAGCCAAAAGGCCGAGAAAGGTATGAAAACATCAGGGATGGGCCACGGACGAGTGCACGGCAAAATACTCCTTTGGCGCTTGCGCTCGATGGTGGGGGGTGGTATTTAGAAGCACATTGCTCCCCCTGAAAGCACCTGCTTGCTGTTCCTGGTCCGCAATGTCGGGGCCAAGCAGTAGCTTATTACAGCAGGGCCGATTAAGCTAATGCACAGAGCTGGTGATTCGGCCGCTGCTTCAATCCGTCAGAGCGGTGTAGCGGAGTCCAGTCAGTAGGGACCCATCCATGTCCCTGCCCGCCTGCTGCAGCAGCAGTCAAGGCAGCCGGGTGAAGCTGACGCCACAGACCTTGAAAAAAACAGGCATGCGGAGGTGGAGCTGCGCGTCAGATATCGCGCCTGTAACTGTAGGCTTTATGAGCGAAACGAAAGAAAACCAAAGTTTTCTGTGTATTTGCCGAGCGTGTACTCGGTTGAATGTCCTGGGTGTGTACGGCTGGACCGTACAGGGCTAGAATAAGTCGCAGGAGTGCGACGGAAAGAGCAAGTTCGCGAGTTCATAGCGAGTTCATACTGACAGGTTTCCGCTGCGGCTTCTGCCTAACCTACAGGCTTCAGAAGCAGAGTCGCTCGGTAACCAGGCTCGCCCCCTCCCACGGAAGCAAGCACTAACTTTCCTGCCTGCAGGTACCCCTCCGTCTGAACGACCCCTAAGCGGTAAGGCAACTACTCAAGAAAACAAAGATTTGGCTGTAATAAAGNGCTTGGCATTGTAAAAGCAACGTGTGCCCTGTAATGGACACTTTGGCGCTAGCCAACCGTGAGGCCGCCGCGGCCATGCCATGCGCAGGG
>NW_003307621.1:25151-71604 GCF_000143455.1 Volvox carteri f. nagariensis
ACCTACTTACCTACCGGGGTACCTACCTCTACATATGCCAATAACGACCGGCGTCATGATCAAGCGGCCGCCACACCCTATTACCTAGGCCATGTGCACAAATCCGCTCGGTCCTCCTTTTGCTGTACGTACGGTGTCGTACGAGTAATGTACGATGCCTGATTGAAGTCGTTCNCACGCGGCGCGGGGCGGTGACTGATGGAATGGTTACCACGAGCACGTCAGGTACTGCACACGTTGGACGAGCTTACAGCTGGGTTTACAAGCATGCAGATGGATGGGCACAGCACAGCACAGCGATCAGCACAGCACAGCGATCAGCACAGCACAGCTCAGCAGCGCACGGCACCCTCCAGCCCAGTTGTACATTTTCGTATGGGCGGGTGCACGGCTGCAGCGGTAGTGTAAGGCCGCAACCATGCTGGCAAGTCG
Source organism: Volvox carteri f. nagariensis (assembly GCF_000143455.1). Taxonomy (NCBI): domain Eukaryota; kingdom Viridiplantae; phylum Chlorophyta; class Chlorophyceae; order Chlamydomonadales; family Volvocaceae; genus Volvox; species Volvox carteri. The sequence goes on from NW_003307621.1 coordinate 25,584, forward strand.
GATGCGCAAGCGCACCATTGACAAGCCCCCGAGAAATATTCAAGTTAATCGCAGGTCCTCAATGAGGACCATATTAGCGATTAAGCTAATAAGAACAGATACTACACATGATCTGAGCCAAAAGGCCGAGAAAGGTATGGAAACAACAGGGATGGGCCACGGACGAGTGCACGGCAAAATACTCCTTTGGCCAAGCTTGCGCTCGATGGTGGGGGGTGGTATTTAGAAGCACATTGCTCCCCCTGAAAGCACCTACTTGCTGTTCCTGGTCCGCAATGTCGGGGCCAAGCAGTAGCTTATTACAGCAGGACCGATTAAGCTAATGCACAGAGCTGGTGATTCGGCCGCTGCTTCAATCCGTCAGAGCGGTGTAGCGGAGTCCAGTCAGTAGGGACCCATCCATGTCCCTGCCCGCCTGCTGCAGCAGCAGTCAAGGCAGCCGGGTGAAGCTGACGCCACAGACCTTGAAAAAAACAGGCATGCGGAGGTGGAGCTGCGCGTCAGATATCGCGCCTGTAACTGTAGGCTTTATGAGCGAAACGAAAGAAAACCAAAGTTTTCTGTGTATTTGCCGAGCGTGTACTCGGTTGAATGTCCGTGGTGTGTACGGCTGGACCGTACAGGGCTAGAATAAGTCGCAGGAGTGCGACGGAAAGAGCAAGTTCGCGAGTTCATAGCGAGTTCATACTGACAGGTTTCCGCTGCGGCTTCTGCCTAATCTACAGGCTTCAGAAGCAGAGTCGCTCGGTAACCAGGCTCGCCCCCTCCCACGGAAGCAAGCACTAACTTTCCTGCCTGCAGGTACCCCTCCGTCTGAACGACCCCTAAGCGGTAAGGCAATTACTCAAGAAAACAAAGATTTGGCTGTAATAAAGGCTTGGCATTGTAAAAGCAACGTGTGCCCTGTAATGGACACTTGGCGCTAGCCAACCGTGAGGCCGCCGCGGCCATGCCATGCGCAGGGGTTGGAATCCACAGCATCCACATTGAACACGTACGGGCCAAGGAAGGGCATCTGTACCTGGTGACACCTTTGCGTTAGATGAATGCTCTGGGTTCGATTCCAGGGCAGACCCCCGACATTAATCCGGAGAGTTTGGAGAATTACAAATAGCGGGAGGTCTAGGTCGGGAGGTCTAGGTTTACTAACGCTGCTGAGGTGTGGGGATGAGGGCTAGTTGATGGACTAAGTTTCGCATTCTGAGATGGTGGTGATGGCTGATCTGTCTCTACGGCTGTCGGGTGACTGGATGAGGAGGGGTGTAGTTGGCAGGACTCAAACCGCCGTCAGTTGTACGGTGTAATCATCTTTCAATATATATAGTCCATGGCCTTCCGGCTTTTACGGACCCCCCCACACTCGTGCGGCACTTGTATCTTGTAACTTGTAACATTGCCACAGTCATAACCTTTCCTACTGCAAGCATCATGTGGAATCACAATGGCCATGGCTCAGCATCACCTCCAGCCATCGGTCTCCGATTGGCCTGTAGCACACTGCCGGCAGACAGCGCACCGCTAGCAGGTGCTGAAGCAGCAGCCGCACTCCCCCCGCCGGTGTCATAGGCTATCCGCGCAACCACAGCACACCAGCACGACCGCCATTCCCAAGAGCCTAAGGGGTGTATGGAGGACGTACGGTCAGACGAACAGATAGAAGACGGAAGATGCTTACGACGGAGCAGTGGCTAAGTTTGCACAGAAGTAGCTGGGAGAGTCCCTTGCTTTCCCTTGGATCTCCGGCGGGTCATACCCGCAGAATTGCGCGTGGGTCTTCTTAGTCTTCTTGCTGCCTGGCCTCACCTGTACTTTGTTTTCCCATCATCCCATGCAGGGCAAGACCGAGCGCTCGCCACCTAAGGAGAAGTACTCCGAGGGCTTGCAGGGCATTGGCGCCGACTTGGCTTGTTCGCCCAACCACTGGTCCAACGAGGAGCTCATGCTGCGCTGGATCGACAAGGTGCTCCTACCGTACTTCACCCGTGCGAAGGAGAAGCTCGGCCTTCCGCCTGACCATCCCTGCATGCTCATCCTGGACTGCTGGCAGGTGCACCTTTCGGAGGCCTTCCAGGTGAGCTCAGTATGATGGGTTCTAGTAAGATAACGCTTGACCTTCACATGGCTTTCCTACTTATTCCATTTAGGGCGGTTTTAGCTGTTCATAACATCAGTCCGCGTCCTGTTGGTGAAAGGATCCCTTCCATGCCCGTTTGCCTTCCACAGAGCCACCTCAAGACCACATGCGCGGGTGCCATGGTGAAGTACGTCCCTGCCAACTGCACCTCCAAGCTGCAGCCCGCCGACACCGGACTTCAGAAGCCGTTCAAGGACCAGTACCGCACGGAAGGGGCCCTCGCTTTCAGGGAGCTTGTGGCGCAGATGATGCGAGCAGGGATTCCGCCTATCGAGGCCGAGGTGAATCTGCGGACTGCGACCATGAAGTCCCTGATTTGCACCCTCCTCCTGGCCGCGTGGCAGCATCTCGCCAGCAACAAGGCCCTGGTTACTAACGCCTGGTCTAACGCCACCATTCTCCGCGCGTGGGACCATCCAGTCATCGACGAGGCAACTCGCAAGGTGCTGGACCAGGGCGAGGCTGGCCTCTTTCCGCCGGCCGTCAGCCACCATGAGGCCCAGGCGACAGCTGCCGCAGTAACTGCTGGCATGACGGGCTACACAGGCCCCCCGGCTGAGCCCACGTCCACACCGGCTGCTGACGAGAACTGCGACACCAATGACCCCAGCCCGTACATCATGCACGATGATGACGACGGCGATGATGAGGCCATGCTGGTCAAGTTGGACCAGCACTTCACTGAGCTTCAACATGCGTATGAGGTCATGACAGACGAAGAGAAACAGGCTGTGCGTGCATCCGCGCGGTCTGTCAAGAGCCGCTTCACCATCGACTTCGACGATGGTGGTGCAGCGAGCATGCATGGCCGGGGCCGGGGCAGGGGCGGAAGCAGCCGGGGGTCTGCTGGGCGAGGCCGTGGGCGGGGCCGCGGGCGAGGCCGTGGGCGGGGCCGCGGGCGAGGCCGTGGGCGGGGCCGCGGGCAAGGCCGTGGGCGGGGCCGTGGGCGGGGCCGCGGGGTCAAGCGGGCGCGGTGTGATTTCGAGGTGGAGGAGGATGCGGAGGTGGGAGAGGAGGATTCGGAGGAAGGGGGCTCGGCGGAGCAGGAGTCAGAAGAAGGGGAGTCGGAGGAAGGGGAGTCAGGGGAGGAGGAGGGGGAAGGCAAGGAGGAGGAGGAAGAAGAGGAGGAGGATCCCAGTGACGAGGACAGCGATGGGGAGAGCGACGGGGAAGATATGCGCGAGTGCTCTACGCTGAGCTGAGGCGAACGGCCAGCTGGCAGTTGAGGGCCCCCGCGCACCTCGCCGACTACGCACACTAAAGCAGTTCAGAGAGCTAGGGAGTTAAGCGGACAGTTGATGAAGTTGAGCGCACAGCCACGCTTTATTCCGTTGGATTCTATGCGTCAAAGATCGTTTGCTTCCGGTAGTAAATGACAAGTTATACGAGATTTGCCACGGGGAGTTGTACGGGGGGAGGGCTGCGGAAGAGACAATACCTGCATGCTTTTCACGTGGTTCGCGTGCCATGTCACTGGAATCTGGTGTTTGCTGGTGAGCAGAATAACCGTGCATGCATTTGCCAGCTTTTGCGTCAATCGGCGTTCTGAGTCGGACCCATTAACGAATATTGCAGGCACCGTTGCTTCGGTTGCGTTGGCTTCTCACGAATTCAAAAGTTTCACCAATATTTTCGGGTGTAATTTGAGGGTGTCTCGAACAATAAAATCACGAACATTTCCTGTCACTATATGACGTACATGTTCGTCTCTGTGCCTACCTGTTACTGTGGGAGCGGCTGGGGCATTATTCCTGCTTATGCATCGTCATTGTTTGCCATGGACCAGGCATATGAATTGAATTTTGAATTGTTACAGAGTGGGAGGCTTCTGGGCCATTTGAACATATTGTCAAGTCTACGATTTATCACACCATACAGCACCATCCACCATTACCACACTGTACTACGCCATACGAACTGCAAGTCCAAGGCAGTTGATCCTGTCTTCTAGGATCCCTCGTCATCCAGTCACCCGAACATCTGCAGAGACAGAGGGTTCAGCAACCACCAACAATCCAGCGTGCGAATCTCGATCCATCAACTGTCACTTCAACTCCACATCTCAGCAGCTAGCCATAATCTCACGCTCCCGACAATATCGGGGGTCTCCCCAGGAATCAAACCCAGGACCTTAAAAAACTGTAGAAGACAGTAGTGTCGACCAGACCAGGCATATGGTCTGGACCAGGCATATGGTTTGGACCAAGCATATGGTCTGGACCAGGCATATGGTCTGGACCAAGCATATGATCTGGACCAGGCATATGGCTTTGGTTGGGAGTGTCTGCAATTATAGGGCGATGGCAACGGCACCTTTCCTGTGATGCATGAATCTGAGGGTGTGGTGGATGGGGGGTGAAGTTTGGCGGGAGGGAAAAGAGGACGTGTGTGTGTGTGTGTGCGTGTGTATGTGTGTATGTGTGTGGTGGGGGGTTGCTAATACCCACATGATGATGGTGATGGTAGGGAAGAGACATGAAAGGGCGTTTGGTTTTTGGGGGTGGTCCGGCGTGTCAGTTTTAAAGCACACGGTTGCATTACCGTAAACGAGGAATGGAGACACCGTTTGAAAGAAGACTGCTGCAGAAGCAGAATACCGACATGTGTGAATACAATCCTGTGCAAGCCAACAGCACACGCCCCCTCATCTGCGACCATGTCCCCATACATGTTCCGTACACATAGATTCCCTGGCACTCATGGCACAAGGGCTTCGCAGTTGATTAGCAGTCGATTTTGCCTTACATCTGGCCTACCGCGTAATGCAGTCTTATAAGCTGCATGAGTACGGAAAATGGGCTTTATTTGAAAAGCTCATTTATTTATATGGTGGTTAGTTTTCATCTGTTTTCATGTATCCGTCAGGTCCGTAAAGCGTTAAGCCGTATTCATGAAGAAACAAGTAATATTATTATTATTATTATGAAGACTTAACTTATCAAAGATTAGGTTACCCGTGGCGATCCGCATTTTTGTCCGCCGTGGCGATCCGGCCGACGGTCAGATGGTAAGGGGGCTGATGATCGGGGGCGTGGAACCGGTCACGCGGTAATTGGTAAACTGGGTGAATATCTGCATGTGGCGACTTCTCCCTGACTGTCCGCGTGGCCCGCCAAGCGGGGGCTGGACACGAACCAGCGGAGCTCTGAAGCCCCAAGGCCGCTGCGGGTAACTGCGTGCAGGGCAGGAGGGTCACTTTCCGAGTGAGCAGCGCCGGTGCTCTGTCTTAGTATGCCCTACCGGTCACAGCGCACATCAGGTAAAGCAACGATGAATGAAATTCGATACGGGGCGGCGACCCGGATAATGCGTCGCACGCAGGAACCCGTGAGCCGACACACATGTGGCTCTCAATAAAAAAACGCGCACATACATACATACATACACACACGCGCACATATACACACGGAACTTGTCAAGATGTTGGCTGGCTAGCGGGATCTCGGCAGTCGAAGAGTTGGAAACAATTGAAGGCCAGCTCAACGGCTCAGACATATTCCTGATGCTGAACGGAGTTTTTTGGCATGTGGGCTTACTACCAAGATTATAAAACCTTCCTGAAAGTTATTCCTGCTATCAGGGAGATAATAGCCACACTGCACAGTGCATGGCGAAATAAAGGAAAAAGCGCGCCGGAAAGCACTTTATGATCACTTCACCAAGTAAATTCGCGAAATGATTTGTTAGGTAATCGTGCTTGTTGGAAGGGTTTTGGGAAATCACAATGCAGGTAGGATGTTCCTTAACAGAAAGCGACAAACTCTGAGTCGACGCTATTTTTATTTCTGTCAAGTTGCGGCATCTCGCTTGCACGAATTTCGCCGTGCATACTCTAAACCATCCCGTACTATTACGTTTGCCAAGGGGCACGAGATCCTGGCTCCAGAACCGTCCGTATCTCTGCCGCACCTCGACAGACCATTTAAGGATTGGGCAGCGGCCTCGCTCAACACTGGCAACATTCTAGCCGGCCCCTTATGGGTAACTTCTGTATACAGCTAACTGCGCCGTGCGCGCCGCTGTGTTCATCCCACGGACGGACCTCTAGGTGGCACCGCTGTCGGAGGTCTTTCAACCTTCTTGCTAACTAGCGCCGACAGTAGCAAGCGGCTTGGAAGCCAGCAGGGATTGAATTGAGTGCATCGTGCGCTGACTTTGGGCGCTGTCAGAGCAAAACAGGAGAGAAACCCTTGCGGAGTTTAGGCCTAAGCGGTGGCTTCCATTTGCGCTGTTCAACTTCAGCCGATTGTGGTCCGTCCCCTGCTGCCTGCTGCGGATAGCTCGGAGCACAAGCTTAACGGCAGTGAGTTCGCATCGCAGCGGCATCGCATTCCGGTTGTTATCACGAGTCTTGGTTGCTGGTCCTTACGTACTGTTGTTAAAACCGCTTCCGGGCAATTTTGCGCTCTCTCCAACTCGGGAAGCACTGCGCCATGAATTTATAAACTTAACTACCAAATATATTTTATATAATTTATTTAATGATATGTCCGTCTCATCATGTTTTTGCTTCTAACAGGCCGCAGCGCGCTTTAATTGGAGGTTTTTCTTGCTTGGCTCAGTTTGGCTTGTCGTCGTCTCCGGTCTACCTGGCCATCCTGCGGACTATCACCAATCGTCCGTTGCGCTGTGAAGCTCTTTCGGACAGACTCAGCCTTCCAGCAAGGTCCTTTCCAGCTCCATTACACATATAGCGCCAAATTTGGTCTGTCCCGCTGACCGATAAGCAGTTTTCAAAGGAAGAATTTCCAAGATGACATCTACAACCCAACACAGCAGTTTTAATTTACGGCGTCAGCCATTTCGAACTGGTCAACGAGCGGTGCTACTCTTGCCAGCATCACTGTGCTATTGCCTGCTGTGGATGGTGCTAGTCCGTCCAGTTTTATCTTGCATGGACGGATGCTCGTCCAACTACGCACCGGTATGCTGCAACGGACGAATGTGGTACAACGCCTGTTACATGATGTGCCAATCTCCCAACATCACCATCTACGAGGCCTGCCCACCGCCGCCCGCGCCGCCGCCGAGCCCGGGCACGACGGCAGCTCCCCCTCCCCCTCCACCGACATGCGACCCCAACACCTTTTCGTACGTCACAATTTCGTACACCTGCCCGTACGAGGGTCGCACGTACACGCTATACGATGTGAATGCGGGGTGCATGCCGGACTGGAACACCTCCAAGACGTTTTGCGAAAATCGGGGCATGGAGCTGGCGCCTTGGGATTCAGACGCATCAAACGGTGGGATGAAATACGTCCGTAGTCGTTACCTTCTTTTGCGAAGATGTGAACGACCTGCTTGATAGCGATTATATTATCCAACGAAGGTTAATATCCTATCAATTCTTTCAGGATTAGAAGACTTTGATAAATGATCGCGCAGCACTCCAAATGTCGCAAAACGAAAACTCGCACGCGCCCACAGAAGCGAGAAGCTTTCTGTAGTTTGACAGTAAAGATACCACCTAGCCTGTGCCATTTACATGTGTAAACTTCGAATGAACGTATCATCTACTATTTTCACCTCACTCCCTGCACCCACATGTGGGTTACCATGTCCCTCGATTTCGTGTGGGTCACAGGCGCCCTTCAAAACCTGTGCACGAGTAACAAGTTCACCTGCTGGGCCGATGGTAATAAGCCGGCCGGATTATGTCCACTGCTTAGCCAGGAGGGTGCCGTACTGTTTCAGACATGCGACCAACGTGTACGATTTGTATGCCGTACTACGAGTGAGTAATTTTAAGCACTTCAATTTCCATCCGTGTTACAGGTACTTTGCTTGTTGTTTGTTGTTTGTTGTTTGTTGTTTGTGCGTGCGTGTGTGCGTGCGTGTGTGAAGATGTGTTTTTTCCCAATCTATGTACGAGATCGGTGTGCAGGGCATTTGCTAGCAACCATGTCGTACACCATCCCTGTGAATTAGGCGCCCCAGAAACCTCTTTCTCGCCCGGCGTATAAGTACGTAACTCCCAATGCTCCTTTACTCCGTCCCGCTCCACTCCGCGCTTTCCTTTTACCTTATAACCACATAATGCGATTGCACTACCACCACCACCGCCTCCGCACATTGCTCCGTTCGCAGTTTACAAGCGTCCTTCACCGCCACCACCACCACCCTCCTGCAATCCCTATACGGCACCGTACCGTACTCAGACGTACATTAATCCAATTGACTGCAAAAACTACACGCTGTACGATACGGCAGCGTTATGCATGGCCGATTGGTATTCGGCAAGGGACTTCTGTGGGAGCAAAGGCCTGGAGCTGGTGCCGTACACGGAGGATGCTGGCATGAGTAAGTGTTGTGCTCGCCATTTCATTTCATAATTCTGCTGCATCGCATCGCCATGACATTGTTTTTTTGCAGCATCTCTTGTGGCTGGTCTCTTCTAAATTGGATCTTGCTGGGGTCCAGTCTTGCTGGGATTCCTATCCCACCCAGACTGGAGTACTGAACATACAAACGGGCTTTGCTTGCATTTTGCAATGAACTGGCGCAATGTTCGGTTTCTAGTTTTCCACTAGATTATTTGCAAAAGCCATTCTTCTTATTCCCTATTCGTTGTGGTCCTCGCAGCCTTTGCCGCAATCAATGGTCGGGCCCTACGGCAGGGCCACCCCACCATTACCACGCAACTAACACGAGAAACACACATACATACATCTCTACACACCCGTACATACAGGTGGCTTGACCAGGCTATGCTCACAAAATAGCTTCACGTGCTGGACGGGAGCTAAATCAGACACCGAGTTCTGTCCACTCATGACTGCGAGTGGGCAGATTGTACAACAGTCCTGCCAACAATCTGTACGATGGGTGTGCCGTACCAGGAATGGTAGGTACGGATGCATGGATAAGCACAGTACGGCTAAAACTCCTCACTCCTATCACTTGCGTGCTGGTTGGGGAATCGTCGGGCGATGCGGGGAGGGTTGGGGCTGCGCGGGACGCGGCGAGTTGCCGTACTACTCGAAGTTATCGTACAAATCAGGAGGAAGGTTGGGCCGCCGTCATGCACCACCTGTTGTCAATCATTTATGTTTACAAGTTTCAAGTTCCGCACGAACGCGGGGATGTAAGTCAAAGCCGGGAGGCCATGGACTATACATATAAAAAGTTGATTACACCGTACGACCGACGGCGGTTTGGGTCCTGCCATCTAGACCCCTCCTCATCCAGTCACCCGACATCCGTAGACACAGATCAGCCATCACCACCATCTCAGCATGCGAAACTTAGTCCATCAACTAGACGTCAACTCCATACCTTAGCTGCTATTTGTAATTCTCCATATTCTCCGGATTAATGTCGGGGGTCTGCCCTGGAATCGAACCCAGAGCATTCATCTAACGCAAAGGTGTCACCAGACTAGACACAGATTTATGTCTGATTTGCCGTCTTCACATATTTAGTTGAATTGGTTTGCTAACGTCCTCTTGTTATCGTATGGTCGTTAGGGTTGGCAGTGCCTACCCTCCCTTCCCCTGCGATCACGCAGCAGTTCCGCTGTCCCCTTTGGAGCCCCTCCTCGCGTGCATTGACGCTACCCCTGCCGTCGTACCTGGTTCGTACTGCCGTATTCCAGAGTTGCCGTCGTCATTCTGCACCGCGTTGCTACCTTCGCCGGCACCGCCGCCACCATCATCTCTGCCGCCGTCGCCGCCGTCGCCGCTGCCGCCATCACCGCGGCCTCTGTCACCGATGCCGCCATCGCTACCACCGCCACCGCCACCGCTGCCGTCGCCGCCATCGCCACCGCCGCCGTCACCAAGACCCCCCTCGTCACCACCACCATCGCCGCGGCCGCCGTCACCAATACCACCGTCGCCATCACCACCGCCATCGCCACCGCCACCGTCACCAATACCACCGACGCCATCACCACCGCCATCGCCGCGGCCGCCGTCACCAATACCACCGTCGCCATCACCACCGCCATCGCCACTACCGCCGTCACCAATACCACCGTCGCCATCACCACCGCCATCGCCGCGGCCGCCGTCACCAATACCACCGTCGCCATCACCACCGCCATCGCCACTACCGCCGTCACCAATACCACCGTCGCCATCACCACCGCCATCGCCACCGCCACCGTCACCAATACCACCGACGCCATCACCACCGCCATCGCCGCGGCCGCCGTCACCAATACCACCGTCGCCATCACCACCGCCATCGCCACTACCGCCGTCACCAATACCACCGTCGCCATCACCACCGCCATCGCCGCGGCCGCCGTCACCAATACCACCGTCGCCATCACCACCGCCATCGCCACTACCGCCGTCACCAATACCACCGTCGCCATCACCACCGCCATCGCCGCGGCCGCCGTCACCAATACCACCGTCGCCATCACCACCGTCGCCATCACCGCCGTCGCCATCACCGCGTCCACCGTCACCATCACCACCCTCACCTCGGCCGCCATCACCATCACCACCCTCACCTCGGCCGCCATCACCATCACCGCCATCGCCACCGCCGCCGTCCCCCCTGCCTCCATCGCCACCACCGCCGTCACCTATGCCGCCGTCGCCGTCACCACCGTCACCTATGCCGCCGTCGCCATCACCGCCGTCGCCATCACCGCCGTCGCCATCACCGCCGTCGCCGTCACCGCCGTCGCCGTCACCACCTACACCGCCACCGCCGTCGCCATCACCTCCATCGCCCCGACCGCCGTCACCAGTACCACCATCACCGCTACCTCCATCACCATCATCACCGTCACCGCTACCTCCATCGCCATCACCGCCGTCGCCATCACCGCCGTCGCCGTCATCCCCGTCACCGCTTCCGCCATCACCATTGCCACCGTCACCGCTTCCGCCATCGCCATCACCGCCGTCGCCACCACCGCCGTCGCCACCGCCGCCGTCACCGCCCCCGCCGTCGCCACCACCGCCATCACCACTGCCGCCGTCGCCATCACCCCCGATACCACTGCCGCCTCCACCACCGCCGCCGTCACCGCTGCCACCGTCTCCGCGACCCCCATCGCCATCACCGCCACCACCGCCGTCGCCACCACCGCCATCGCCACCACCGCCATCGCCACCACCGCCATCGCCACCACCGCCGTCGCCACCACCGCCGTCACCGGCCCCGCCGTCGCCACCACCGCCGTCACCGGCCCCGCCGTCGCCACCACCGCCGTCATCGCGGCCGCCTTCAATGCTGCCACCGTCGCCATCCCCATCGTCACCCAGACCACCACCGCCTTCACCGCGGCCTCCACCTCCACCTCCTCTCCCACCACCCTCCTGTAACCCCTACACGACTTCGTACCGCACCCGAAACTACACAAACCCCAAGGACTGCAAGACGTACACATTGTACGACATGGATGCCGTATGCATGACCGACTGGTACACGGCGGGGGACATCTGCGACAGCCAGGGGCTGGAGCTGGTGCCGTACACGGAGGATGCTGGAAGAGGTGCGCTAGCAGTTCTGTGTGTCTTTTTATAGCCCGGAGGTTTTATAAACTCTGCTTTAAACTTACTGGCACGTCACCTTTGTTTAGCGGATTGCATCAACACACCATCATTATGATAGATATCCCGATTCAGATATATGCATCTTTGTTTAGAACTACTTGGATTGCCGTACGATGACGTGTTCTACCAAACCCTAATATTCGGAGCCCCTCCTCCCTAACAGTGTTTTTTTGGTAATATATTACTTTTTGGGGAATAAATGGGGGTCTGAGCCTGGAAGAAATGGAATCGTTGGGTCAGTTGGCCGTACTGGTTCATTACTTCGGCCATAAGTCGCCCCAAATGCCTTCTGCACATAAAGCTGACCATTTGGAGCTTATACACTATTTATATATAAGATATTTGATGATATCACCATGAGACGGCCCGCTGTTGCATTCAACTTAGGTCAACGGGGCATTCGTTCATTCTTGACCAAAGCAAACGGCTCAGAAACTCCGCAGACGCAATGCCCCAAACATTTAGAAGAAGAATTAGATAATACAGAAGACAAGTTATAATGCAGTTAGGTGCACAGAACGATGGTGGTACGGCACGTGTGTTTCCAGACGTCAGGTATTGTTTACAGCACACCGTAAGGCCTTTGGGGGGGGGGTCTGGGGGGGCGCAGCCCCCCCAGCGACTATACAAATAGGAGTTGTAACCGCAAGAAACACCCAGTTTATTACTCTAGGGTACTAGGCCCAAAACGAAAAAAAAACACTGCTCCCTAAACCCAGCCCAGCTCATCCACTGCCCCTCACCCCCCCCCCCCCAGCTGGTTTGTCTGAGCTCTGTTGCTCACAAAATAGCTTCACGTGCTGGACTGGAGCTAAATCAGACACCGATTTCTGTCCACTCATGACTGCGAGTGGGCAGATTGTACAACAGTCCTGCCAACAATCTGTACGATGGGTGTGCCGTACAACGGGTAAGTTTATATCCATAGATTATCAATTCTGCTCCAATGGAAGAGGGGACGCTGGACTAAAAACTAAAAAGCGGTTTTGTCATCCCCCTTCCCCCCCGAGGGGAGCTTGGTTGTGAACTGAATCTCGTTATTCTGGATTCATTGGATTCACCTCGAACCGCCGTACTAGTCATACTAACATGCTGCGTACGTAACCTGCGTGCGGACCTTGACGACCTTTTTGACCTTCGAATCCAACTGAGTACCGTTTCGGAGCTTTTTCACCTAATCCCAACCCAGCGGGCGCTTCGCCCTGCTCAATCTGCCTCTGCCATACCCTCGTACCCCACCATCGTACTGGCTTACTGTCGTCACATCGTGCAGATAGCAAGTGCCCGCCGTCACCGTTACCGCCACCACCTCCTCCACCCTCCCCAGAGCCTCCGCCGCCTCCCGCGACCGCAAGTAAGTCGTCGATTGTCAATCTGCAGTGTCGTGTAGCACATGACCCCCCTGCAAACGCCATGTTTCCCTTGGGAGCATACCGACCCCGCCAAACCCTTCGTCCCCCTCCCCCGCTGTTCTCACACTGCACGGTAGCTCCTTCGCCACCACGATTTTAAAATCCAGAACTGGAATCTAGAATTCAGAATCCAGATCCGAACGACGCGACATCACTCACGAACACGTAACGCCCGTAGCTAGCTAGCACCCGCGGCTTTACTGGTCAACAAGTCAGGCCGGCTCACGTCATGCCGGCACACATCATCCGCCAAACGCCGTCCCTGGCATCGTCCTACGGCCTTCCCATGCAGGCTGCAAAGAAGCGCTGATCATTATCCATATCACCCGCACAACGGCCGGTGTACACGTGCCCGTATATATTGACAGTAACGCCGTCACCGCCATGTTACTGACCCGCGCATGTTACCCGCATGCTCGCCTAGTCGCACTACTAAGAACTGACACCACCGTTCCGTGCATGAACGAGCGAGTAGTAGGATTTGAGATTACCTGCTCATTATTATAACCGCCAAGTGTGTCGCCTTTTCAACCGTCATCCGCTAAGTGCGTCACATTTCCACTACTGCTGCTATCGTATCGTACAGGTTGCGACGCCACATGCGACTTGATGTATCCGAATTGGTTGGTTTGGGTGTGTGACGAGCAGGGCCGGCCGTACAGCAATTGGTGCCACGCAGCTTGCAACGGCTGCAAATATTACACAGCTTGCTCGGGTCCCGCAGGATCGGCGCTTACAGGTGAAAGGGGGGGGGGGGGAAAAGACGAACCATGAACGAGTGAAAGGGGGTGGGGTGGGGGGGGTGGGGGTGGGGACCTGGTTCCACAAGGGTGGGAGGCTGGCCGGGGGGGAGCTGTCGGGAGGTGCGTGTTGGGCTACTTCATTTCCTGGTAACTCGCTCGATAGCATATGCTATCCATCCACGTCGGTGAAAACTGTCGAAATGTGATCCAGCAACTTGATTCTAATCATTCCCTTGTTAATTTACACATACGTACATACGTACATACGTACATACGTACATACATACACGTACATAATCAACTTGCGAGCTAACTAGGAAGTAAGTTGATGCGCCTTTGATCCGCTAGATTTGGTTGGATGCTGGTGGTGAGTTGCCGAACCCAACGAATACATTCTGAAGTCGGATGGGGTGACGGATTAGGGTGCCCCTCTAGCAGGGGAGAGCAGGGACTGCCCCGGGAAAGGGGGCCGCTGGCGAAGTTAACCACCCTGTAACAACATACATACAGGGGACAACGTGTTGACCTTGATGGACGCTGGCTTCGAATACCGCATGTATACGGTGGATGCGAAACAGCGCTTGACACACAGCGGTGCTGCGGCCTACTGCGGGGGCCTGGGAGCAGGCTGGGACTTGGTGCCGTACACGGATAACACGGGGTACGACGCTGTACGGCGGCTTTGCGCAGCCAATCAATTCACTTGCTGGCTGAAGCGCGCCGACAGTGACCAGTACTGCCCGCTCATGGCTGCGGACGGGACCTTGCAAATGCAGGGCTGCCAGCAGGACGTGAGGTTTGTGTGCCGCCGCCCAAGGCAGATTGCCTAATAATTGAGCATGGCACTAGTGAGGGCAAACATTCTTTCCCGCAGGTTGTGGAAAAATGTAGGATGTTTGTCTCTACTTTTATTTGATGTATATTATTGTAAGCGCCCAAATGGATAATGATGAAACAAGAACCGAATTAAACTACTGTTGCTGGTATCGGCATGGCTCTGTATGCAGTTTAGTAGCCGGCTTATGCATAGTTGCCTGTTGAGCTCCAATCTGGTAAGCATGTTTTCCGAACATCGTTTTCATGTGTGCCAGATGGAGCAATTGTGATTCCTTCATATATGCCCAGCAATTGTGGTTCGTGTAGGCAGTTGTGAACATACGCATATGTTTTGCTGGCTGGCAGCGTGCATTAGGAGGCGTAATGCTGGGTCACAAAACAGGATGCGACAGGGCATACAGGATAGTCCTCTGTGTATCTCTTGCCTTGCGGGCTGCGTGGGTGCCCTTGGCTAGGAGAGTCTTCTGAGGGGTCGTGTCTGGCCTGGGTAGGTCTTTCCCTTGCTTCGGCTTTTGAGTATGTAGTGGAGCCCCCTGAGTAGAGCCCCTGCCCCCGGTGGCGTTTTTTTATTTGTTCTTGTTTTGGTGTTCTAGTGGGGACAGTCTTCTGCGTCGCTGTGTTGCCTAGCCAGGGGCTGGGAGAGCGCCCCTGCTGGCGTGAGTGAGGGAGTGAGGCGCGCGCGGAGGAACAGACGGACGCCCGTCCCTGCGCTGTGTTTCGGGTTCCCCGGTGCTCGTCCTTTCTCGGGACGACCCCCCCACAGTGTAACACCCCATCATCAGGATAGGATTGTGTCCCGATGCGTCACACGCTGCTTGTTGTTTTGTGATGTGGGGAGAAGACTGCTCCTCTCACATAGCCTCACACGAACTGGTTAAGGGAGGGAGGGTGATGTCGTCCGTCCTAGTTAGGCGTTGCACTGTAGGAGGACAGAAGAAGGAGGCGCACAACGGAACAGCATGTTGGCACGAATAGTTTCGTTAAGGATCTTTGTCGGGTGACGCTGCTGGCTGCCACTGTGGGCCCCATGATCAACGACAGTTTGCCACAAATTGTTCATAGCGTGTGGGTACCCCACCGCTGACACCCACAGCTTTACCACCCCGCCTATCCGTTGCTGGTCTCAACGCTAAGTAATAGTTGGAGGTCCTCTTTTTCCTTTTTCCTTTTATCTTTCGCTTGGGTCGCGGTCCCTTTAAGCCCCCTGCGGGCAGCCCGCCTACATGAACATCACGAACCGGTACTATATCGGGGACGCTTGGGCGCCATTCAGGACATGTCAAAGGCGGTAGCACGGACGTAACAGGAAACAATTCGATATGTTGGCAACTTAGCCCCCTGGTTGCAGGCCCGGAAAGACGGAGTACCTGTCTCCTCTGGTACCTGGAAGTAACTGTATCGATGTATTGCTCCATTGTTTTTCACGGACGACAGCTTATTCCCAGCTTCTCAGTGCATAATCCACGAATCCAACCGTTTTGAAGTGGAACCGACTAGCATCAGCAAAACAAGAGATAACATGGCCCCAACCAGAAACGCACGGCCCATCACCGCCTGCATTAGACATGCATGAGACCTACTTCGACACGGAACAGCAGTAGCGGGGTGCCGAGCGGGCTATGTATATGTGCACAATGAGCGGTGCCGGATGTACGAATGTTCGTACCAACGGTCCAGCTGCAATGAAAACACAGTCGAATTTACCCGACTCCTTACAGGTGTACGCAATCAGTGCTCATCGAAGCGCGCAGCTGCGCGTAGCAACCCCCCTCAGCACGCACATAAGGTTATTGAGGTCGGGTGTGATGGACCACGAATAAAAGAAAAGCTCTTCGCAATGCGACAGACAGACTGACTGACAGACAGAGAAAGAAAGAAAGAAAGAAAGAGGCAGACAGACAGGTAGAGTACTACTACAATGACAACGGCAGCGTTGCTGACAGCAGCGCACACCACAACAGCTCCTGTGTACATGCAAGCATTACATGACATGGCGTAAAGCTAAGGAATTAATTTGACCAAACCGCCGCAAAAACAACACATCATTCAGTTTCAGGGAAGAGGACAAAACCGCGCGCACGAAGTAGAAAAACGTAAACAAATTCGGAGAAAGCCCATTTCTTAGACATCTTAGACATCGCGGAAGACTTCCAGCTGCACAGCAACGTAACCAGGGTGCCCCCTTTGTATTTGCCGGCACCTCATACAGTCCAGTACACCGCATCAGGTCTAAGACACCTCTTTCCTCACCCTGACATGGCTCTCCTTGCCGCGACTCCCTCCTTCCCGACTCAGCTGGGTACTGCTACTTATGCTGCTGCTGCTGCTGCTGCTGTAGCTGCTGTAGCTGCTGCTGCTTCCGTAGTTCTTCCCCAACCCACAGCCCATCTCCAGCTTCATATATATATTTGCTTTTAGATGTGGACTCAACAAATTAAAGATTTCATATCCTGGTTCCCAATGACCCATTGTTGCTGCTGCGACTGCTGCTGCTGATGATGATGATGATGATGCATGCAAGGCCGCTCAACACGCGCTCAAACCGCTTCGCTTGGGGTGGACATCCCTGACGTCCTAGGAAAACCGCCAGTGGCGCTTGCGGCAGACGTACGGCACCCCCAGTGCTACCCCTCCCTCCCTCCCTCCCTACCCCACTGTGGTGATGGTGACAATTGTAATGGTGATAGGAGTCCGTTCCACACAGGGGCACGTTACACCCGGCCCGCAGACATATACACATGCACACATACCTACGCACCCATTCGTCCATTTTTGGATTCCAAAAGCCACCAAAAGAACTAAAAGACTTCTATCCCTTAAGCAATAAAGATGTTTGTTCTTTCTTCATCCTCCAAGGCTCCGTAGCAGATCCAGCAGTGTGGCACGCGACTCGCCAAAGCCGGACGCCAAGTGCGGCGGCGGCGGTGGCTGCGAGCCCTGCTTCCGCCACACGACGCACGAACAGAACTTGTCGTACTCCTCCTTAAAATCCTCATCCTGCGCGAGGTACTTGATCCAGCTCCTGAACTGCCCAATGGAGCAGGGGCCCTGCACCTGGCCTGAGGGGTCCGTGTAGAACCACTCCTCCGCCGCTTCGTCCGGAGAGACACCAGCGGCCGTAGCGGCCGTAGCGGCGGTGGAAAAACTGGACGTCGGTGGGATGGCGGCGGCGGCAGCAGCGGCGGCAGCAGACGCGGCTGCACAGCCACCCGTCGTACCGTTGGCCGTTGCATGGGAAGGCCAAGCGACGCCAATGCTGCTGCCGCCGCCGCAGTCTCCGACGACCCGCAGTTTGAAGCCGTCGCCGCCACCGTCGGTACCCTTCGAAGGGGTTCCGGTCGAGGAGCCGCCGGCGTGTTGGCAGGCGGGTGTTCCGTTTAGGGCAGGCGGCATTACCTGCTGCTGCAGCTGCAACTGCTGTTGCAAGGACGAGGAGGGGGACCGCGGACGCCGCTGCTGCTGCTGCGGCGACGAGGACTGGTAGTCCATGGGCCCATTATTCTCAATCCTATCTGCTTCCCGGCTCGTGCCAGCTATCACTACTGCCGCCTCGTCACGAACATCATGATACCTACCACCACCACCACCACCACCACCACCACCATCATCATGACGTCCGCGGCCGCCGCCGCCACTCACGTGCTCCGAGGATGTCGGCGCTGCCGCCGCCACGCCGCTGTTGCTCCCATGTTGACGACCCGGAGCGGTATCCCCCGCCCCGCCGCAGCTGCCGCTCGGATATTCGGTCCCGGGCCTACCATGCGGGACCCCAGAACGGGATAGACTGACGTCAGATCTCGGGCCCATGCCGGATTCAAACCCGGGACCTCTGCCCCGCCCAGGGCTACAAGGCCCCCGGCCGCTCGCACAGCTCGACGGCGGCGGCCGGCGCTTGGGCGGCGGCAACGGACCATCCAAGCTACGTGGCGACAGCGCCCGGCGGTTATTGTACGACGGCGGTCCACCATTTTCGCCGTCGTACGGGCCGTACGAGTGAGGGCGTCCTGGTCCTCTTCCTGGGCCATCAAATGCTGGCAGTGGTTGCGGCCGCCGTTCGTAGTCTTTCCTCGGGGCGGCCTGAAATCCACCACGCATATGCAGCGGGGACCCGACTACCGCCGCCGCCGCCGCCGCCGCCGCTGCAGCTTCATTCGGACGTGGGGGAGGACCCAACTCACCACGGAGGTAGCGAGGCGGCGACCGTCGTACGGCTTGGAGGCGCTGCAGCGGCGGCGGCGAGTTATTCCGTGGGCCGCTGCGGCTTGCGCCCCACTGCTGCTGCGGCGGCGGCGGCGCCAGCGGTGGTGATCTGCCCGCTGCCCAGCTGCCGCCGCCGCCACCACCACCGTAACGGTCAAATACCGCGCCACCACCGCCGCTACCACTGTGCGGCGCCGGATCCTGCGATGACATAGGATGAATTCTCAACCCCGGGTCCCGTGGAGGAGGAGGACTGCCGCGTCTGTCGTGTAAAGCGCGGTACAGCGGAATTTCTCCCGGCGCACGGCCAGGGTGTGGCGGACTGCGCGCGCCCAGTCGGGCAGTGGCGGGGGGGCTCGGAGGCCGCCGCTGAGGGCCCCCCGGGCCGTCACCGTACCGCGGATCTGGTACGCCGCTATGGCCGTACTGCCCGTACAAACGCGGAGGAGATGGAGTACGACGAAATCCACCTGGCCGCGGTCCACCGACGGCATCTGTGGGCCTAAACCTGCCTTCCACGCCGCCGCCGCCGCCACCAGGAGGCCCCTGCGGTGGGCCATCGTACGCCGCACTGTAAGGACCAGGCCCCGGGCCGCGGGGTTCACTGCCGCCGCCGCCATCGTATCGCCGCTGGCGGTGGGACGGCGACGACGGCGGCGGTGACATGCCGCGGCCGCTGGAATTCATACACCCGATGCTTCCCAGCGGCGCCAGCGGCGGCGGCAGATGATGGCCCCGGGAACCAGGATAAGCGGCGGCGGCGCCGGCGGCAGCTACAGGTTCCGTACCTCGCCGGCCCTGAAGGTGCGGTGGTGGCGGCGGCGGCTGAGGCGGCCGGCGGGCTCCGTGGCCCGGCTCCTCCCGCTCCCAATCCCTGCCCCTGCCCCTGCCGCCCCAGCTCTGGAGCGGCGAGCTAGGCGCCGGCGGCGGCGCGGCCCAGCCCCACCCCGGCGCTGCCGGGCCCCTGTCATTTCCGTGGCCCGGTGCTGCCTCCCCCCCTCCCCTAGGCCTGGGTGCTCCGGGACCTGATGGACCCGGCCCATCATGTCGCTCACGGGGCCCGGCCCATGCCGCCGCCGCAGCAGCAGCATCGGACCGAGGACGCTGCGAGTCAGGCAACATCGGCGGCGACAGTCCCCGCCGTGACTGCTGATGCTGATGCTGCTCATGGTGCGGAGGGTGACGGTACTGCGGGTCGTGGAATCCGTCTCCTCCGCCGCCTCCACTGCCCCGTCTCCCGCGGCCGCCGCCCCCGCCGCCGCTGGCGGGCGGTGGTGGTCTGTAGAATGGCGTCTGACGGAGCGTGTCGTGATGCGGATGGTGGTGGTGGTGGTGGTGGTGGTGGTGGTGGTGGTGGGGACCCGGCAGGTCAGGACCAGGGGCACGTCCGGGAGGTGAGCGGGAGCCACGTCGTGGTGCGAGTACGGCACTGCCATGGGCCCCGCCGCCGCTGCCTCTCCTGACGCCCTCTCCCTGAAATCGTACAGGCGGCGGCGCTGCCCTAGGACCAGATCCTCCGAAACCATGGGGATATGACCCATCGCCGCTGCCGCCGCGCCTACAGTGGGATTAATATGGGGAAAGGCGGGTGTGGGGTTAGGCGGGTACCGGTTTAGGTGGTGTCTGTCGCACCGCACTCGCAATATCGGTGCCTCTTCCTCGGCTCGACTGAACCAACCAAGAAGCCATGTCAACCAACCCGCGGGCCCGAACGCACCTGTCGTCGTATGGTGGCGGCATGCCGCCGCCCAGTGGTCGACGATATGCTGACGGCGGCGGCTGCGGCGGCGGCGAGCTCGCCGGCCGATGCCCCGGAGCCCCTCCTCTAACCCCCCCTCCTCCTCTACCTCTCTGAGCCGCCTCCACCAACCCGGCCCGCCCTCGCCCTGCAGCCGCCGGCAGCGGATCCCCACGGAACGGCTCGTACGGCCGATGAGGCTGACGTGGCTCGCTCTGCGTCGACTGGGGCCGCCCCGACGGGGGCCCCGGCCAGGGCCGTCGTACACCGCCGCTACCGGGGCCTCTCCTCCCCGGACTTGGGGGATTCCATTCCCGAGTTGGGCTCCCGCTTCGGCACCGACCATTGGGGCCGTTGGGCCGGTTGGAGCCAGGATCACGGTAACGTTTTCGGCTAGGGCTGCGGCTGCACCTCCCACGGGGAGGCTGCCGCTGGGGGTGAGAGCGGGGCGCTGGGCTGCGGCTGCGGCCGCGGCTGAGCTGCTGGCGACTGGAAGCGGCGCCGTCGGCAGTTGTCGTACAGCGCTTCTCCCGGTCCCGGTCCATGTCCTGTGTCAGGTTTAGGTTTAGGGGTTCGGGAACGGCAGGATGTGCGTCGAAGCTGAGCCGTTCTTGTTTTGCGTCACCCTCGGCAAGGGAGGGGTTTTGTGGTGACGTTGCGGGAGAACACCGCCCATTCCGCCCGCTGCTGCTGCGGCCTCCGCCGGCATCGGCATCAGTGTCTGCGTCGGCAACTGCTCCGTCGTACGGCAGAGTGCTGGGCTGATCGCCAGGATTGGGGCTTGGAGGTTCATCGCTGCAATCAGCGCCGTACTCAGCTGCATCTGCGTCAGCGTAATCATAGTCGTCTGCGCCGTAGGCACTGTCATACATATCATCCGCGACGGCACTGCTGCCGTCTTCGTTGACGTGCCTGTCGTTGCTGTACGCCGCTGCAGCCGCCTCGCCGCCCTCGTTGCTTTGCCCGCACATGACATAGCTGTCGTTGTAATGCCTGCCTTGGTGATCCTGGCTGCTGTGCCGGTTCGGGGACCCCGACTGCTGCATCGGTCTTTGGTGGGCGTCGATGCAGGGTGAGCATCCCTGGTCTTCGCTAATTGAGGGTATACAGCCTTTCGAAGCCCAGCGACTGCTGTAGTACTCGCCCGCTGTTGTGCCCGAGCGGCCGCGGCTGGGTGAGCTCTTGGCGTCCACTGCAATTGGATTATCCGCACTTTCCTCTGGCCTGTAGACATACGCCGGAAGGACACGAAGGAATTAGAGTATGGTATAAGGTGTTCCCAGCATAAGAGCGCATCCCCAGCAACGCCGCAACTCACATCTGCGGTTGAGCGCCAAAGTTTGGCGGCCGACTGCTCACATAAGCTTCCAGATCATCTCCACGTGAACGATAAAATGCAGTTCATTTATAAAGCGGGCGATTATCAACTTGCTACAAAAGCCCAACAGAGAATCAGTCCGAATCAAACACTATTAACATCAAGCCCTAAGGTCAGGCTCGTGAACCATAATCGAATTCCAACATCCATCGCGTGCATGCCGAGATTGGACCTGCAACCGATGCTTTCGACCACGAGGTTGCAGCGCCGTACAACAACACAACTTTGGAAGGGTTTAACAGGCTTACCCAAAGCTGTAAGAAGGTTTCCTAATTCTTCACCTAAAGGCAGGATTCAATCACGTGCGTGAGAGCTATCGAGTATCACCCACACGGGCCTTCCCTTATCCCTTTTCACCCAACACCTCACCGTACGCCTTTCGCAACATATCATGCACACAATCTTCCCACTCCCACCTCTCCCCTTCCATCCGCAACTTATCCATGACATTTTCCCCATTCACCATCCCCAACCAAGCAACGTGCCCTGCGGCCGTACCGTACAAGGGATACTGTTTTTTTTGTAAATAGCCAGACAACTGGACCCGACAAGGATTAATAAATAAGGCAGGTGCGTATGTATGTATGTATGTGTATGTGTGAGCTCGAGCCAAAGACGATCAAAGGAAGTAATTAGACTTTATTCATGTAGAATTGTTAAAGACCAACTGTGGCTAACGGACCACGCCCACCTCAACCAGACAACAACTAGCCGTACCGCAGGCCTAGAGGAGGGACAGCCGGAACAAAAGTATAACCCGACACCACCTAGAAGCAAAGCGAGCGCGAAACTTAATACTAGATTTATTAGCGCCCATTCGAGACATCACTTTTAACAAAATCCTCAGGCCCACCCACCCACCCAGCCCTCAAGGCCAGATCGACTGGTACAGCAGCCACGACCGGGGTGGAAGGTCACGAGCATCACTCCAGGCGTGGGCAAGTGTCACGGGAGGGCAGGCGGGGGTGAGGGGGTCCAGCTATCGCTTCAGCACGCGTACGGTGGGGGGTACAGATCTGACCTAGGGCAGCCAGCTCCTTAGCTCGCTGGTGGTGGCTTCTGGACGCGGGGCCTCTTGCAAAGAGCCACACGACAGAAGCCACCATGGTTGGTCTCACACTCCTATAGACCCAGAGGCGTTCGTCAGGTGGGTGCGCAGGCGGGCACCCCAGCGCACTCCTCGACAAGGGTGTGCTTCCTTGAAACCGCCGCAACCAGCGGCAGGGGGCCGGGATGAACAGATAGCCCGTCACGGTAGAGCCGGGAGAGGTTCGGAGCTGACGCAGGGCACCCGGTAGACGGCCAGTGCACACGCGCACGAAGCAGGCTTGGGGATCATGGTCCAGGCGGGTTGAAGGTGATGCTGGGCGCGCGAGAGCATTGGCAGGTCTCGGTGCCGAACTGAGCCACCATGAGTGTGATCCCGGCAGGGTATGTGCCATCCGGGCCGAGTAAAGGCAAGGGTAAACCACAACGGGGATGGCGGCCACCAGAGGCAGGGTCTAGGAACTCATCTAGTCGCATTTTCCCCATGTCGGCACCATGCATGGAGGTCGCCCGCAGGTAGAGAATGCGCGGCTGGTCGCGGAGCAACAGCAACTCCAGCAGGCGGGAACGGGGCGGAGAGGATCGATCCATCAGGCCCACAAGTAGTCCACCAGCACACGGAATTTATAGGGGCACAGGCAGGGGTTTTGCCGATACCGGTAGAAGGAGGGGTGCCACTGACCTAGGGCAGCCAGCTCCTCAGCTCGGTGATGGTGGCTCCTTAACGCTGGGGCTCTTGCAAAGTGCCACACGACAGAAGCCACCATGGTTGGTCTCACACTCCTATAGGCCCGGAGGCGTTCGTCAGGTGGGTGCTAACCCTAAACCCCCTCGGGAAGGAGGCCACTGGTGAAGCGTAACCACCCTGTAACAACATCAACAAGGTCGTCAGGCGGACAGAAACTCAGGTCGCAACCCTAGCTCGGGAGGGTGAAGAACCGGGTGTTGACCCCACGCCCTGCAGCTTGCTTCTGACGCTGGGTAATGGGGGCCAAGGACAGGGCGATGATCTCCTCAGCGCCGGCGAGGCAGCGAAGATGCGAGCTTGCTGCCGCAACGGATGCTACGGGAGCCACCTAAGGGAAGGGTCCTCAGTCAGGGAGCAGCAGCCACCCGGCCATGCAGGGTCAGGGGGCGGTTGAGGTACCTCAGGATCAGGTACTCTCGTTAGGGAAGTTGGCAAGCGAGGGAGCGAATGAGTTAATCAGACGTGAACACAAAGAACAGGACAGCCGGGCGGCGCATGACAGGAGGGAGGATATGTAAGGTTTCGAGCTTATCGTGGGGGAAGCGGTGGGGAGCAGAGGCGGCGGGCATATGCCGGCGGTAAGACCAGCGATAGATGTCTGCGGATGAGGGGATGGGGTAGACTAAGGGGATGGGCAAGGGTGCCTTGCGATCCAACGAGCTGAGAGCGCCCTCGCGACAGAACGCTATGGCCAAAACGATTACACAGCCAATAACGCACTAGGGAGCACTACGGGTCGGCAAAAGTGGGCACAAAGGCATCTGTTATTAACGTTTTCGATGGATAATATAATTCAGTGGCTGAACGTGCAAGAGGCTTACTTATATAATACGCCGTCTGTCGCGGTTTAGAAGCGGTTTAGAAGCGCCCACCCACCCCGCCAAGGGGATAAAGTGCGAGGAAGAGGAGCGTGATAGATTATGCATTACAATGGTAAGAGAAATAATGCAATAGCTGCGACCCGCCAGAATCAGCTAGCCTGGGGTACGGTGGTCTGCCGTACGCACATGCTTTGTCGATGTTACAGTCGTATGATGCGACACGCCAGCTGAACTTTATGAATGGGCCTGAGGGTTCAGCACGACCTGGTCAAAAGAGAGGTTGTGCGGCTTAACGAAAGGTTTTCTGAGGGCAACGATAGAAAATCTGAAAGGCTGCCTGCATATGTGCTTGCTTGGGCAGACCGAAGCACAAAATCCTTTTCATGTCCTTAACATCAGCTGCGAACTGAACAGCATAAACAACTGAGGAATAATATTTTAATGACCCCTGCATGTACCCAATGAATGGAACGCAAGTAGAAGAGTGCAGCATTCTAAGGAGATGTATGTATGCACGTTTATGTGACCCGTATCATATGGTCGGGAGGGGAACCGGATAAGCCCTGTATGCCTGCCAGTAACTGCCTACCCAACCACCAGTACGATAGGGCTAAGAGTCAGGGCTAAGTGAAGCTCAAGGACGGATTCCCAACTCCGCCTGCTGCATAACGACACGTCGCAAAAAAACCTCGACCACACAGTATCGCAGAAAATATGAAAAGGAAAGAGAAAAGAAAAAGAAAGAAAAAGCATATAACTGCATGCGAAATTTTCAACAAATTTGCTGTTCAATGGCTAGCACCAAGTAAGGCGGAAATGCACACTGACAATATGACCCTGCTGTCGCCAGCCGTACATTGGGTTCCGCGTCCGCCGACCCGACTTAAAACTTGCTAGACAGACAGACAGACATACGCATAGCTTCAACGGCAAGATATCGATCTCGTTAAGGACACTAACTTCATTCCATCGACACATACAGACATGCGTATGCATGCGACCACTCACGCGCAATCTTCTCAGTTGCAACTCGGGGAGTTAAAACAAGCAGTGTACAAAGGAAGAAATTACATGCAACCTTTCACTTCCTTCCCTTGCCTTTACTCAACAGGAAAGCCGCAACTGTTTCGAGAGGCTTCCCCCCAGATTCTGTGCCGTACAATGGAACCAGGTCGCACCCTTCCATCCCACAACAAAAAGCCGCGGTGGAGATCTCTTCTCCGACTCCCCGTCCTGCTCTTCCCCGAACCGTCATTCAGACGTCATTCAGACCCTTCCAACGCCAACCCTTCAAACCCCATCGACCCTCACCCCCAGCGACAACCTCGTCCGGCATCCGTATCTCCAACCTCTTCATCGCACACATGCCATGCCGTACATGGACATCTCGCATGACGAACAAAGTGCTTACCGTGTAACCCCCTGACCCACCTCATTGCCACCCCACCACCACCACCACCAACCCCCCACACACATTACTCCCTTTACGATTCTATCTGCACCGGAAACCCGAACCGACGCAAGCCCGCCGTTGCCGTAATTAGCTTTGCCGTACATGTCGTACATGGACACTGATATTCACCATAAATCCGTGTACTTTAGAGGAACCCGCCGCTCCCTAGGCCGCTACCGCCGCTGCTCCCCCACGGCCCTAGCCGACGCGGACCTGACCCGGGGAACAACCCGCCGCCGCCGCCAAAGCCGCCGCCGCCGCCGGTAAACATGCCACTGCCGCTTCCGAAGCTACCCATAATTGCTGGCGGAGCTCCTCCCATCAGGGGCGGCGGGAGGCGGTCGTAGTCTGTACGACAACACGGACACGTGACAGCACGTTTCTCTCGTGTGTGCAGTAATGGAAGTCAGGAGGAGTCAAGGTGATGGGCGTGAGCAGGAGCAAGACACCATTGCCAACGGCGGTGGTGGTGGGAAGGAGGGGAGGAAATGGCGGAGAGTTTGCGGATCTCTCGAGGCAGCGCCGAGGGAAGTGAAGAAGAGGAGGAAGGGAAGGAACGGGGACGACAAGGGAAGGCGCTAGCTAGCATCAGAGCAGGGAAATGTATTTATTACAACAAGTGGAATGTACGGCGAGGCCTACTACACACTGGTGGATGCGGTGCCACAGAAGCTCACCACCCCCGATGGAGCCCGGCGGCATGTACGGCGGTCGTACGAAGGGCCCCAGTGGCGGTGGACCCCAGCCGGGAGGCCGATGGGGACGATGAGCCGCCCAGAACACCTGCCTGCAATACACAGCATGACATACATACATGCATACATAATTTAAAAATTATTATTATTATTATTCAAGATATACATAACACAGTATCCGGCTAAGGAGGGTCTCAACTAGCGGGTAGTACGCGCACTGCTACGGCATAACAGTCTGGACAGTCAGTCGGCATTTCTTCGCTTAACCGCACCCTCCTCTTTTTCTTTTGTTACTGTACTACCTCCAAGCGCAGGCGGGCATTGTCAATGCAGGCGGGCATTGTCAAAATGCCTCCCAGCCTCCCAGCGCATATTCCCTGACCTTACCCTCCTCCTCCACCACCACATGCCCTTTCTCCTCCTCCTCCTTCTCCCCCTCCTCCTCCTCGTCCTCACCGCCACCACCACCACCACCGCTACCACCGCTCTTTCCCCATCTTGCCTTGCATATGTTTCCCCACCTTGCTCGCTGACTCATGGGTCGATGATTGCACAGTTGGCAAGAAGTCAACTCACCAACCCGATCGGCAAACACACCAACACCAACACACAGACACATACACGTATCCCCCGCCCTGCCAGCGCATTCCACTCCTCCCCTCCCCGCCCTTTCCCCCCTACCGCACCTGCGCTTTCGCCGTTCCACACGCTCTCGCCATTTCCTGCCGTACAAGTACTTGTACCCGCGGCTGTTCGCCAGCGCCGCGTCAGCGGCGGACGCGCCAGGGCCCGGTACGGGACCGAACTCCTTGTCGCACAGCGGTCGCCAGAGCTCATCCTCCGACGTCAGCTGGTGCAGTGCCGTACAGGCGCAGCTGAGCACCGCAAGGTCCCGCGCCTTACATGCGTATGTGCGTATTCGTGCAAGGAGGCGGACACACATACACACACATTTGTAAAGGATAGTGGAACGTCGATGTGGTTTGTTTCCTGGCGGAGATAGTGGTGGCGGTGATAGTGGTGTGTTTGATGCCACGGGGGAATGCAGGAAACGAAAAGTGGGGCATCAGATGCAAGTCAAAGGAAAACGAATGTAGACCGGGATTTGTTTTGTCCCACCTAGCCCAAATCATCAAAAACACGATTTGAAAACCCATGCGTACGACTGTACAGCCGCCCCAACCGCCCAGCATCAGCTATGATCATCAGCCCCCCTCAGATTCCCCCAGCCCCCCTCACCCCCCCCCAACACACACACACACACCGGCCGCGAAAACCCCTCCCTTCACAAGTCTTCGACTGGTAGTTACTTCTTACATGCTTCTGGCGTGTCAGCCTACATCCTTGGCATCAGCTTCACCCGTTTGTGGTTCGTCTTCCCCTCCCCCGATTGCCCCCAAAGCCCGGTGACAACCCCCAGCATTTCACGTGATGGGGTCGTTGCATGCACCAAGGCATGTCCCCCTTCTCCTCTTAGCATCATGCGGCAAAGCTTGTATCCTAAAACACATCCACACATGCATTATTTATGCAACTATTGCGCGACGCGCATAAACCATGATGGCGGTTGTAGCCGGGAACCGCCACGCCCATACACGGTGGAGGCGCCATCGCATCGCCGTCATGAGCCCTCCCGTGCTGTATGTCGTACATACCTCCAGCCGCCGTAACACAGCCATTTGAAGCTCCAGGGGAAGAACCGTCAGTCCCAGCGGCGGCGACACCCCTGCCGTACGACAGGCCGCCGCCAGCAGCGGCAGGACCAATCCGTCCTTAAGCCGCCGCCAATGACCAGCAGGGTCCGGCGGCAGCTGCGTCGACGTCGACAACGATCCGTCACAGCCGTCGCCGCCGGAAGCGGCGGAGGCAGCGCCGCTGCCGTACTCGGCGAGGTCAATGTGCAGCGTCACCGGCGAGAGACGACCTGACGCCGCTGCTGCAGCGCTGCCGCCACGGCTGATACACGGAACACCATGTACGACAAGATACCTTCCCATGCTGTACCAGAGCAGCTTGACGACAGGCGCGCTGGCAGCTGCAGCGGTGGCGCCGCTGCCGCCATCGCCATCGCCAGAAAAAGCGGCCTCCGTCATTTCCTGATCACCATCCCTGCAGCCGCCTGCAGATTCTGACAGGAAGCTACAGCCGTACAGGAGTTGTCGTGGTGTCGTACCGCCTGTCTGACCCACAAACGCTGGTAGATCCTACACCCGTACCAAGGGTGAGGAGGAGGGGGGTGAGGAGGAGGGGGGTGAGGAGGAGGAGGAGGGGATCGCGAGACCAGTAAAGGGAGTGAGGGGGGAAGACGAACCACAGCGGAGTGATGCTGACCTCTGAGGAGGGATGGGGAGATGCACTGTGGTGCCAACGAACTAGAAATGACAAGGAAGGGGACAGAACTTGTCCGACCTAAGAAACACGACAACACTGGCGCCGGAGCCCGGAAATAAAACCAAAAATGAATTGAACCCGCGCTGAATCAACTTCAGGCCGGAGATATATCCAGATCCAGCTTCATTCCGATTAGACATCCGAGCCCATCCAAACCAGTTGCGCCCCCAAGTCAAGATTCAAATCCGAACCCGGATCATGCGAAAATCCAGGAAAGCTTTCAATAAGGGCCATAATGCCTGAAGGCGAGGCGGTTAAACCTAAACTGCAGGCCGGAGAATTTTTGTTGGCTTGTTAGGTGTATCAGGAGCCCTCCCCTGCCTGGGCTGCCCTACCCGTCTTTTAATTTTTTTTGTTTTTTCCCTTGGGATCCCTTTGTCTTTAGTTGTGTTGTGGGGGATTGTTTCAGAGAGCCTTTGACTTTGCCCTAGCTGAGACTTGTGGACTCGCTCTAGCGGGACCTGAGAGCCCTTCGTGGTGTCTTCACTGCAGCGCCATCCCCGGATGGGGGCCTGCGGAGTGGCTGCGTAGAGTGTTGGCAGTCTGAGTCGGGGTCGGGAGCACACAAGACTAACCGACTTGTGCTGTGTGCTCCCGACCCTTGTGCTGTGTTTCGGCTTCGGCCCCCGGCTCTCGCGGCCCACAGTGTAATCTAAGTCATACATACATATATACATACAATAGGCAGGCGGCTGGCAGAGGTTAAGGCCTGACTTCTGCTCCCGGCCGACCCGGGTTCAAATCCGCCTGCCGGCTCCTCGGGTGTTTGAGGAGTGTTGAAATGGGAGGCGGCCCCCCATCATATGGACGATGTAGGACATGATAAAATCAACTTGCGAGCTGACCAGGAACTAAGTTGATGCGCCGTTGATCCGCTAGATTTGGTTGGATGCTGGTGGTGAGTTGCCGAACCCAATGAATACATTCTGAAGTCGGATGGGGTGACGGATTAGGGTGCCCCTCTAGCAGGGGAGAGCAGGGACTGCCCCGGGAAAGGGGGCCGCTGGCGAAGTTAACCACCCTGTAACAACATACATACATACCACACCTGCAGCCCCTCGAAGCCCCCTTCCGCCATGGCGCAATCCAACACCAGTAGACACCGCGTCGCCGCCGGCAGGGAAACCCAATCCGTACGACAACCGCCGCCGCCACCGCCGTCGCTGGCGCCGACGGGATTGAGGTCTCCACTGTTGCTGTTGGTTGTGCTGGCGGCGCTCGGCCCAGGTCCGCGTGTAACGACAGCATTCGAATCATTGGTCGCAAACGTGGTGGCGGCGGAAGTGGCGCGGGTTGGGACAAGCAGCCGCAGCAGCTTCAGGGATACACCCCGGATTGCCTAGCGAGTGTTGCCATGGGATAGAGCAGCAGCAGCAGTAGCAATAGCAGCAGCACAAGTGGCAGTAGCGTAGCATCAGTAGTAGCAGCAGTAGCAACAGCAAGGGGTTGCAGGGACGTTACTGGGTTGCAGGCCGGCTGCTAGTATCGCTATCACTACCTAGCACCCACCCATCCACACGTCATTGGGATGTCACCAGCAGAGAGGGGAACGTACGGCAAACCCGCCGTTCCTGTCTGCCTCTGCCCGTCAGCTGCCTTAAATCCAAGTTTCCACCCCTTATGTCCGTACACGTACACACACATACATACGTACACATATACACACACACAAGGACGTGTTTTTTTCCACCGCCTCTCCTGACCGGGGTGCCACCAAAGACCGTCTTAACTTCTTCCTCTTCCGCCCCCAAACGGCGCCCAAGGGAGGAGCACCACCAACATCTCCAAAACCGCCCCAAGCGGGAGCCCCGTCCCAAAGCTACCCCACATACCGGGAGCCCCACATGCTGCGCCTCCACCGCCTCCGCCTCGTCTCCACCCACATCATCACCGCCGTCTCCGTCCCCGTGGAAATCTGCTTTCACTCCCCCCCCTGATCCCGCACCAGCCCATAATGCTTGAACAGCAGCCCCATCCACGTCCCTGACCCCTCCATTGACTCCGCCGCTGCCGCCAGGGATACCGCCGCCGGCACCCCCAGGGCCGGGGTCGGGATCGGGGTCAGGCGGCCTCGCGCACGCCGGCTCCTGCTCTGCGGGCCCTGCCGTGGCCGCCGCCGCCACCCCCCGCGCCTCTGAAGGCCGCGGCGACTTGGAGGGAATGGAAGGAGCTGCTGCAGTTTCCATGGGCACCGTGGTCTCGGAGCATCTGGCGGCAGCGGCTGGTGTGGCGGCAGCGCCTGCGGCGGTGGCTGTGTCTGGTGCAGTCGTGTGTGTTGGGGACGACGTCATCTGCACGAGTCAGGTTTGCCCGTCGCGTCCGTCCGTTTGTAAGTCGTGTATTTCAGGCATTCCGTTTCCTAGGCAGGTTTCCTAGAGGCCTAGATGTGTTCCGAATGTGGGCACGTCGTCCACATGGAGCGAGGTCACAGCAACGCCTGGGGCATATTGGACTTTCAAATGTTTGGTATGGGGATGCTTTTGTGCAGGTTACTAGGTTTGTGTAATTGTTATGAAGAGGGTTTATGAAACACATCAGTTCTCGGTAGACATTCTGGCACGCATCCGCATACGTCCACGTCGGCACGCATGTCCCGGGGGGGTTTGAGACCGCGTTGGAGGGTGCGGGTAGGAGAGAGGATATGGCTTGGAGCAGGCCCCAGGATGGGCATGGGTGTCATGGATGGGATGGAATTGTTGTTCGCCGTGTGAGAGATATTCCTTTGATGAGGTCACGTTGGGGGAAGGGGAAAACAGGAAGAGGCGGGTGCGCTGCCCGGCGTTGACTGCATCAGTTCCTGGAGAGCACTTCGTAATCGATCACATGCAGAAATCGTCAGTAACTTTTACCAGAGCAGGTGTTAGCAACCAGACCAAGTCGCCGCCGCAGATGCCCGGCGAGCTCCAAGGGTCGCCTGGCGATCCATGCAGGGGCGTCTGCAGTGATGACCACGAGAAGAGCATTAGGAAATTTTGCGTGCAAGTTAAAATTAAGCTTACAAGTTACCTTTTTATTCAGGGACAGCACGACGTCCACATCCGGCGAAAGCCCAACAGCTCGGCGCGTCTCTGCCAGCAGCCCCGCCCAGGTGCAGTGCTGAGGCAGCTCAAGCTTGTAAGTAACGTTGGTTGACGCAACGCGCAATCTTAGCCTTGGCATGTCCTTCGCAGCGACAGCTGACTGATTGTCTGGTGCCTATAGGCGTTAGCGTTGTTGCTACCTTGAGTTTACAGAGAAAACAGTATTCCATGTGAGAGCTAGATGTCTTCAAACTTACTGCCCAGAGCGCTGTCCTGTGCAGGCAATGCTCTCACGGCAAATGTTACGACAACACAACCCTTACCCCACAACTCCAGACACACTCCAGACGTAACCCGTTATCCAGACGTTTTGCAATCACTCCATACGCTTAATGCTTAGGAACCATATGCAATGGACCACACGACAGGTTGCCCAGTTGTAAGGCAGATGGATCCCGACTGCGAAGTCATTCATGTCGACAGCGACCACGGTGAATCTGATGACGATGAGGTTTCCGAGGTTTGCACGTCAGGGGATTCTCTGTTTGGTGCACCTGCTCAAGTGTTTATCGTTCGAGCACTCAGCAAGGCTATGACGGGGTTCAGACCCTCGGTTATGTGTGAAGGGTTCCTTGCGGAGCTGTCAAAATCATCTTCAGGCAAGCCCTAAATAACGTTTGAGCTGTTTCGATCCTCCATAGAAAAGGTCTACCGCTGAGTCATTCGAGTCCGCGACGCCCTCTTTCGAAGGTTACATTCTTGCGCCTCTTGGACGTGATCAACAACTCAGCTTTAAGTATGAGCCACCTTCTCCCAAGTTCAGCCGAAAACGACCGAGCTGCGTTTCGTACAGGCGAGTCAGCTTTCCGCCCGCGGCGCAAGTAGCCGCAGGTTCGAGTCAACGTTTGAGTTCTTCCAGATCTGCTTTGTCCAATTCCAACTAACTCTTTATAATAACTATGGGGGATCCCGGCTTTCCGGCGCGGTCACAATATTCCGCTGTGCCTTCTGGTATGCGCGTACACCCGTTGCCAGCTTCTTGCCAAGTACCCGCCGATTCGTCAAATCCAGTTACCATCCATTCATGGACGATGGCCTTATACCCTGGACTATTTGCCTAGTTATTAAACTCCGGCCGAAGGCCGAGTCCATGTCAGGCGTCGACGGGACGGCCCGGGTGGGATGTAGACTGGACAGATGAGCTGACATCAAAATAGTCCCGATAGACGGCTAGTATATCTGCAACCGGCTTGAGCCACCGCCAAAAGCGCACATTTCCATAGAACCACCGGTAACTACGGCTGCCCTTGGCCACAAGAGCTTTGCCTTCTCTGCTTCGCATCATCTTCTTCCCCTGTCTTCGAGCCTTCCAAATTTCAGGACTGCACCCCTTGCTGAAACTCTGGTGGAACCCTAAATCCTCCTCACATTTCCAAGCGAAACCCAAAGCCATTGTGCATCCTCAACCCTTCCGAAACTTTGCTGGCACAAACCCAAGTTACCCCTCCCTCTCATCTTCCCACCTCCCCGCCCACGCGCTGTTCCCTCTCAGGCTTCAGCTTCTCCATGGATCCCAGTTTCTCTACTCGCTGCGGGGTCTCCCCAAGGCATTGCGCTGCCACAGATCAGCGCATGCGTTGGAGTGGGGCCCGGTGCACATGGTGCGACGAGAGGGGGGGCCCTAGGGGCCTGGGGAGGGTCTGGGGAGGGTCTGGGGAGGCTGAAGTGGGTTTTACTTGGGCAAATAGTTACACTACGAACAGCCAAGAGGAGGGGAGTTGCAGATTTCCCCCTCCCCCTCCACCCCATCACCCAGGTGTTTGCCGCGGCAGCTGACCTGGACACGTTTCTGTCCACCCTCAAGTACGTGGAGGTGGAGGATATGGCAGCTGGAGGCGGAGGTGGAGGGGCGGAGGGGACGGCAAGTGGAGCAGGAGCAGCAACACTACACCAGATGAATCCGGCTGCAGCAACAGCCTCCATCACTACCGCTATCACCACCACTACTACCACCACCGCTACTGCCCCAGCGGCCCCAGCAGGAGCCATGCCTGCGGGGGATGCCACACACACACAGGAGCCACAACCACCCTCCCTCGTAAGGGACGCCGCATCCACTACCACCACTACCACAGCTGCCAGCGCCACGACGGATACCAATAAGATCGGGGAGGAGGTGGAAGTGGAGACCGGGCTCGGAGGTGGTGCAGCAGCAACAACAACAACAACAGGAGCAACAGCAACAGCAGCGGGTTCCAGAGGAGTGAGGGCTGGCGACAGGGAGGGCAGTCTGGGGGGTATGCAGTGGGCGGTGGCAGCGGCGCGGCTGCTGGCAGCGGCGGAGGCCGCGGACGGTAAGAGTAGTGCCGGATCCATTTGCATGTAACTCGATACGCGTCAGGGTTGCTGAGAGGCTGGCCCCTCCCCCTACACACACAAACACACCTCCTGGGGGATGGGATCAATGTTCCTTCCTCCTCCACCTCTCCAATCCGGCCCCCATTCAGCATTCTTCATATCCTTATAGTACCTACTTGCCTAGGGATTTCTCATCCCATCTGCACCATTTATGAAAGTCGTCAACATCAACACCATCGCCATTACAAAGGATATCATGATCACGTCATACTCCCAACCCCCTTTTGATGTATGATGCATCTCACCACCAATTTACCACCCCCGTCCTGCCCTGCCCTACCCTCCCTCCTTGTCCCAAATCCCTAGCAGCAGAAGCACAACTCGACGCATTGCGAGTGGCACCTGAAGGACTGCCAGCGAAGGGAGGCTCCGCCGGCGGAAGTGGCCCAGCAGCAGCAGCGCCAGCAGAAGCAGCAGCAGCTGGCGGCGGTGACGACGGTCGGCGGCTTGGCGGCTTCTTCCGTAGGCCAGCCTGGTCGCGTTGGTGGGCCGCTGGTTCAACGACGGCGACTGGGGCGGTGGCGACGGCAGCAGTCGCGGCGACGGTGGTGGCGGTCTTAATCAAGGGGATGCGAGGGAGATGGGCGCGCGGCGGCGGACGTGGCGGCAGTGGCGGGGAGGGCGTGTAGCGCAGCGCAGTATTGGGGGCCGCTGCGGGAAAATACTGAAGGATAGTTAATTGACGTGATGAAGGATGGGATTCGTGCGTGCGTGTTTGCGTGGGTGGAAGGGGCCCCGCTGGGATGACCTTCCCCTGGCGGGTGGATGGATGTGCAACAGGGGCTAAGGAAGAGAGGAGGAGAGGGGAGATGAGGGAGGAGGAGAAGAAAGGAAAGGGGAGACGAGGAGGGGGAAAAAGGAGAGGAAGAAGGTTGACCAGCTACAGTAAATAATGCAGTAGTAGGAGTCCCTGATGCGGCTCCGTCCCTCCAGGAAATACAAAGATGGGCGCACACTGAGCTGGTGTGTGGTTGCGTGGATACCGTGGGGTGGGTGCACATACACACACGTGCGCATACATGCATACATACATATATACACGAACACACAAACCACGTGATCTAAGATCGCAAGCTATTAAAATACACCCTGACAAACGCTCAGGTAACACATTGCGCAAGAGGCCATGCAAGGGAGGAAATAAGTGCGCCAACTCGATGCAAACCTATCCCACAACACGTCTACGTGACCCTCCCACCACGCACATACACACAGAACACACGCACACAACCTCGTGCGTGCTGTCGTTGATCTGTGATCCTCTTTCTGTAATGTGACATGGCGGCCAGAGGGATATCAAGTTTGTATGTGGGGTGGGGGTGGGGTGGGGAGGGGAAAACCGCATTAGGAAGCTGCTCAACACGTACCCAGCACGCCGACTAACCTAAGGAATTGTCTGCCGCTGTCCCGCGGAAAGCCTCCCGGGAAAGGCCCTCGGGGATGTGTTTTTTAATGTGTAAAAAATGTGTGTGTGTGTGCTCTATTCTGAACAATGTGCCACACATACACATATACGTACGCACATACAAAACCTGTGTATGTATGTATGTGTGGCACATTGACACGGTGGGGGGTTGCGTAAAGTCCGGAGTTTGGGGGTTTAAGACGAACCACGGACCGGACTTTGGGGCCCGGGTATTAAAAGATTGTAGGTGGTTGCGTGGGTGCGGCTTTCGGCTGAGAGTGTCCGAGCCGCAAGAAGGGGACGCAGGAAGATTTCGGATTCATACATGCGGTTGTTATGTGTGGTACGGGGTGCGCCGCGCGGAACGAGACGTCCAGTCCGCACCAGGACTGGCGGGAGGCCGGACGTGCGTCTCCTTGAATGGGTGGTGTAGTGGAGTTGAGTGGGTGGGTGGGTGGGCTAAGACGCCAAATAAAGCAGTCAGCAGCCTGCTCTGCCGCAGTGGTGCTGCCGCAGCCTGCTCTGCCGCAGTGGTGGGGCACGTCAGGAGGTTTGGCTACCTTGGCTTGGATCTGTTGGGGTGTGTAGCTGTGAGCTGGGCTTCTTAGGCACCGAGAGAGTTCCTAAAAGGCCTGTCCAGAACCACCAGGGAGGGCGGCGGCACCTCCCACCGTGGCAAGACAAGAGGGGCACGCGGCTGATGCGGATATGTCTGAGCGACGTATCATGTGCTGCGGCCGTCGCCTGCCCAGGGGTTGCCCAGGCGGCTGTCTCTGTCCCTTTGGGGCCCCCTTCCTTTCTGTCTGCCTCTTGGTCTGCGGATCTGCGGCCCCCCTCTCTCTCTCCCCTCTCTCTTTCTCCCCTCCCTTTCCCCCTTCGGTAGAGGCTGGTCGTTAACTGGTTCCCCGCGTGCACTGAGAGAGAGAGAGAGAGAAGTAGCTTGGAGGAGAAGTAAGGAGGAAACGCAAGGTCAAGCCAGGTGCCGGCGGCCGTAAGGTTGGGGCGCCGTGGTGGCAGACGTTTGGGAGGTGTGTTGCGGGGGGATGTGGTACGGTTAGGGATATAGCGGTGGTGCTGATGGAAGCTGCGGTAATGTTTTGCTCGCTGGCGTCATATTGCAGAGCGTCATTTCGTCATCCGCGCATACACACACACACATTCACACAACCATACGTGGCCAACTTTGTTGGTGTTTCCTGCGTCGAAGTACTGAATTGGGCGTGTGGTTCTGAGTATCGTGTCGTACGCTTGTGCTGTACACTCGCCGGGTCGTACACGCTTTGTGTCACGTCTCCTGTGCGCATGCATGTATTCGTGCTGGCGGCGGGTGTGTATGTTAGCTCGTATGTGTGTCTGTGTGTATGTCTGTATTGCGGCATTTTACTGCTGCCCAACAGCTGCTGCAGCATCTTACGATGCGTGTTGGGGTGTTTTCTTCATACAACAACCCGTAATACCCATGTCTGCAGAAGAAGATTGACAGGAGTTGAAAAGAAGTAAACGCCGGAAATGGAAGGACTAAAAATGAGGAGTCCTCATCCCTTTTGCCCTTTGGCCTAGGCGAGACTCAGCAGGCCCCAGTAACTGCATTAAAATGCCGCGCAGCCCGCAAGCTCGATGAAAATCAGCAGCAGGTTTGCGCCAGACGGGAAATCGTCACGTTGAACACCTAACAAACATGGAAAAGCATCAAAGTTGGCAAAGCGGTCGTCTTTCACAGCATCAACATGCTTTGCGTGTGAATCTCAGCGCGCACACGAACCAACAATTGCCTAAATAGCCTTCATGGGGAACAAGTCGGGTATCGGCTTCCTCGAAGCCGAAAAAAGGGCGGGGGCCCCCTGCGTCCGTACAGGCCGGTAGCTATGGCGGCACGTATGACAATTGATGTGTCAACGTGGTGGGAGCTTTGTCTGTTGCAGCAGTGCTGATGCTGTGGGAGCTATGCTTCCGCCCCACAGCCGCGAGCTTCATCGCGGCACACTGCAACTCTTCGGAGGCCCCGAGCATTGGCCCAAGTATTTGTACAAACGAGCAGCTTGCGTACTTCATAGAGAAATGGAAGCAAATTTGCCGGCCTGCTGGTGGCAAGTCGGAATGCCCGTGCGGGCAAATGGTAACGCAAGCTGGGTGTTCGAGTTCTCATACGCCGTCATAGCAGAATTCAATTTTGAGCTACGCGGCACCGAGAGGCGTTGATGTAACTTTGACCTCGGTCAATGGAGGCAGCCAAACTTGTTTGTGCTCACACGATTTTTGTTGGCCACAGGCGAGATACCTTGCAATAGAGAATGCATTTTATTACCTATAACGCGCTTCACCCGGGCGAGATATTATGTTTGGTCCGTTTTACACACACACACACACACACACACACACACACACACACACAGACACACACACACACACACACACCACCCACCCACCCACACACACACACACACACACACAGACACACACACACACACACGGACATGGGCGCTCCTACAGGGCGGGGCCCCCCTGGGCGCTTCGCGCTGGGGCCCCGCCCAAAAAGGTCCCGGGACTTGGGAATACCAGAAGGAATGAAACATGGACGAAGCCCTTTTAAGAGTAATTAAAGGACAGCATGATAGACCCTCATGGACATCACAAATATTGCAGGACGTTATGCCGTTTATGCTGCGATGCCCATCGAAGCCCTTCGGCGGCCCTCAGCCCTTCGTGTGAATGGGCCCTAGCCAGCGGCGTTGCAGGCTACCGTACCAGCGAGTGCTTGCGCATGGGGTTCTTTGTACACGGCTGCTTGCCCTGACCCACCACAGGGGTAGGAATTACGCAGAAATCAAGCATGACATCGACTGAGTCTGGACCAGCCCGAAGGACGAAGGGCTTCACCTTCCGCTGGTGTTCGTGACTGGGACCTTCTGGGTCGGGTCTTAATGTTTAGGTAATGGAGGTTACCGTGGGAGGCGAGCGTGGGAGACATTCTCAGCTCACAGCAAACAAGGTGTGTAAGAGTGTGTATGATGACATGGTGGGCATTGACGCATGTTCAATTGGGATTGCGAGGGATCTTGCGTCGCGACCAACAGCGAGGGGAATCGCGTGCGTCGGGGCCGTGTGAGCTTCTCGAGGTCTTCATCTTGAAGGCGTTTTCTTTTACAAACAATGCTTTGGGTCTGCTACCGGCATGCCGCGGGGTGCAGCAACTGTGTCAAATGTATGTAAGTTTGTGTGTTTCCACAGAGTGACAAAATAAGGCATGGGGAAGGAAAGATTTGGCAGGCATTCCGAGCTTTCAGTTGCACGCCGAAGGCGCCCGACTGCTTCGCTTGGCATATATAGCACAACGGCGATCACGCCGACTCATCCGACATGCTTCAGAGTGTATAATTGCATGTAATGCAGAAACCTATACATTTTTTCTTCGCAACGATACAACGAGCCCATGGTTTAGGGGCAAGTGGCGCAGTCAAAAGCTCCATGCAATATCTCCCTAGTTTCATCCTTTCGGAAAAAATTAAAAAGATAGCATTGAGCTTGTAGCCGGGAGGAGTGTCGCGCGTGACCAGTTACATATCCAATTAAAACCTCGGTATGCAAGACATCCACTCATGGCATAAGGTTGCACAAAATATCAGAGCTACTAGTGAACTTGTTTTTTCCAAAGACAATTAGCGGTTATTTAGGTTAGTTATATTCCAGTCAATTTGGGTACGTTGTGCCGTACCACCTGAGCTACTTTCCTATGAAGCAGGGTTTCTATTCATAAACAGGATGTCAGACACGTTAACTCTCAGCTTGCATTGCGCATATTGCAGCTGCCTTGCCGTTGGTGCCATCGCTATAGGCCAAAACTGGCATAGGAGCGAGCTTATGCTGCAGGCATAAACCTAGGCATAACCTGCAGTTCAGTGTAGTCTTTAGATTTGAACCAGATTTTCATAAGCCCAGAGAAACGGGTCCAAGTTTTTACTGATAGTTAAGTCGCAGGCGGTCATGCCACAGCGCGCCAACCATTCGGCCGGCGGAAAACCGGGTGGGCACCAACGTTTTTGCCTTCCAGAAAGGCCGAAGCTTCGTCATGTGGCCGGGGACGAACTGCCTGATAGCGGCACATCCTTGAACACAATCCGCTGGTTCACTTGCAAATGCCGACTCGCCGCTTCATCCTTAAACCTTGCAATTTGTGAGGGACATGACCTGTATATTGTGCACAACCTTAGGGAAGGCGACCCACGGCGTGCTGGACCTCGACCTCGACGATGTTGAGGGAGTAATTGAAATTCTTATTGATTCGGACGACTGCAACGATGATGACGATGACTGCATGGATTCCAGCATGACCAACGAGGGTATATTCAGCTCGTCCCATGAAGTTTTCGTTGTTCGCGGGTTAAGCAAGGCCGTGTCTGGATTTAGGCCCGCAATTACTTGCGAAGGCTTCCTGGCCAGCGTCTCACGTTCTTGCTCAGGTGGGTTGTCGCACGAGTCCTACCAACTCGCGGGTGCATTGTTCCCAGGCCGAGAACGTTCTGGCACAATATGACCCAGATCCAAGACATGTCTTTTCTCTGTCCCAGAGCGTGTCCCCTGTTTAGAGCCCAGACTCTGCAGGCACGCGGGCACCTGTACATGCCCTCACATACACACACATACACACCTTCGTGGGAAACTTGTGCGTCCCGTGTCATCCCCTTTTTCGCCCTTTGGACAGCGGGTTGTCTTGTAGGAGCCCAATTTACTTGATGTAGGATTAATCTTAGCTTGCTCCTGCGGATGCAAACATACGGTCACTGGTACAATTCCCTGGTTTTCGAGGCCAGTCGACATTTAGGACCGGAATGCCTTCCCTTCGTCCTTTTCCCTCTTACCCATCCCATGTCATGGTGCACCTTTTGGTACGTATCTTGCCTGAAGGCTACACTCTTTTGCCACGCGGCACGGACCAGCAACTGAGTTTCAAGTACGAGCCGCCGTCCGCCAAATTTAGCTGCAGACGACCCGGCTGTATATCATACAGGTAAGCATACTACGTAAAGCTTGCGTGCTGTGGGCTTTTATTTCTATGCGCGTCATTGTGTGTCTGTATTCTGTACTCCGCCCCTCCTGTTGTGGGTGCTCTGTGGTGGTCATGGTCAACTCTGTCCACCTGCGAAAATGAAGCAGAGCTGAATTGCTTTCCACACATAAGATCGGGTTATACTAACGGAGTGGTTTCCAATGCGCCAGCTGTGGCAGCATTTCGGGATTAGGGAGCAGTAGCACAGCAGCACAGCAGCTGCCAGTGCTCACGGCAATCCCGCAGAGCCGCAGCCAGGCCCTAGAAACCCATCCCGCATACCGCAGTAAGAAATCGCCGACTTTGCGTTTTTGTACAAAGCTTTGGAGCACTGCCACATTTTCACAGATCGGCGGCAATGGATTCCCCCCCATATCAAACCTCCTTGACTGGTGACGAGGCGTCGCCAACCC
Organism: Volvox carteri f. nagariensis; assembly: GCF_000143455.1. Classification (NCBI taxonomy): domain Eukaryota; kingdom Viridiplantae; phylum Chlorophyta; class Chlorophyceae; order Chlamydomonadales; family Volvocaceae; genus Volvox; species Volvox carteri. Next base: position 66,999 of record NW_003307621.1, read on the forward strand.
CCACGCCTGCTTCGCCCGCACCCCTCTCGTTCCCCTTTCCCCCGCGTCCTTTGTAGCCCAACTCCCCTCTCATCTTCCCACCTCCCCGCCCACGCGCTGTTCCCTCTCAGGCTTCAGCTTCTCCATGGATCCCAGTTTCTCTACTCGCTGCGGGGTCTCCCCAAGGCATTGCGCTGCCACAGATCAGCGCATGCGTTGGAGTGGGGCCCGGTGCACATGGTGCGACGAGAGGGGGGGCCCTAGGGGCCTGGGGAGGGTCTGGGGAGGCTGAAGTGGGTTTTACTTGGGCAAATAGTTACACTACGAACAGCCAAGAGGAGGGGAGTTGCAGATTTCCCCCTCCCCCTCCACCCCATCACCCAGGTGTTTGCCGCAGCAGCTGACCTGGACACGTTTCTGTCCACCCTCAAGTACGTGGAGGTGGAGGAGATGTCAGCTGGAGGCGGAGGTGGAGGGGCGGAGGGGACGGCAAGTGGAGCAGGAGCAGCAACACTACACCAGATGAATCCGGCTGCAGCAACAGCCGCCGGCTCTTGCTGCAGTAGCACCTTCAGCCTGCCTGGACGATGTGGCAGCAGCACCACCACCACCGCCACGGGGGCGCCGCCGTCGCGACATGCTACGCACTCATCGCAACGAAAAGATGTTCATCGCGGACATGGTGAGTACGGCATTGCAGCAGTACGGAGCACGGATTATTACTATTTCACCATACCAACAAGATTACGGCTGGCAAGTCGGCTAGAACCACATTACGCAAAGGACACAGCCTGACCACCGCACAGAGAGGTTTTTCACAGGTAACAAGGAATGCTATTACTGATGGTGCGAATATCTATATATAGGAGATGTTGCCCCTGAAGGGGGCCACATCTCTTATGTACGTTGCTGGTGTTGGTAGTTGGTAGTTAGTATGGTGCAATAACGCCCTTGGCCAGCACCCCACAAATCACCCCCACCGCACAACCCCGCAACCCTGCCCGCATGCCCTCTGGAAAACCAGGGCGTACCCACACACCCCATCCAGAAGGTGTAACGCTCTGTGGTTGCCAAATGCACGGCGCCACTGGCAGCTGCGGTGTCGGTGTCGGTGGTCCGCCGTTCTTCACGACAACGGCGGGAGCTGCCGTACTGGCGGCGGTAGCGACAGCCTGTTTGCTGACTCAACGAAATGGGCCCAACGGCGGCAGCAGCTCGAGCACCGCCAGCAGCACCGTTGTGCGGAACAGGATGGTGGGCTCTTCCGCGGCTGCCGTTGCTTAAATAGGCCACCCCCACACCCGGGTGGTAACCTTGAAAACGAAGGGAGGCAAGGAAACGGCGGGAGGTGGTTCACATGGCTGCCGCAATCGCCGAGAATGCGCCCTCGTCGCCCCGGTCGTAAGTGCCGCGAAAGTAGGCTTTTCGGTGGGTCGGTCTTCTCTGCTCGTCTCTGTTTTACCTGTCTGTATGTATGTGTACCTGTCTGTCTTATCTCATACGGCTATGCCTTAATGCCTTTTGTCGTCTTAGCACCTGGCATTCTTCTCTTGTTTTGTGATGTTTGGCGGCGAAGGGGGCAGGAGTTCTTCAACAAATGCACCGTGAAGAGGTGAACTAGCGCGGATGCTGATGCTGGCGGCAAGCTTCCTGTTTTTTAATGTTACTCTGGTTGCGTTACCTGGATAAGCTCTTGCTGGCAATTTTGATGGTAAAGGGCTGTAGCCTCGTCGCCTAGCCGAGTCAAATGAGCATGCAGGAGTTGTAGGACTTGTAGGGGGGGGGTCCCAATCGGGGAAGATACCCTGTAGGCAGGTAGCTCGTTATACGCGGTCCTTTTGGCATTTGTTCGAAGCGATTGCATGGGGTTTGCGCGTTTGGGAGTTTGTTCAGGTCGGAAGACGTTGCGGTGCCCCTGGATAGACCTGTGCGTGGGAGCGCGTAGATGACTGGGTACGTGGCTAGTATTGGTTAGGTGCCAGGAGGTGGGTGGATTGGGAGGGGCTCATGGCGCAGTGGAATATGCATGTTTTGGCGGTGCTGCAGTCAGTAACCGCCCGGAGGGGAGGCCCCTGATGTGGAGCGGCACCAGGCTCGAAATTGACCTTTACAAGGCAGGGGACGTCAGGCCGGGATGCAGGTCATGACGACATTACACCTGCTGGCAGGTTGACGAAGGATAGGAAGGCCATGGAGGTCTTGTAGGTTAGAGAGACACTCGATTGGGTATTCTGATATAATGGCGACAGCAGGTATCGCGGCGGCAGAAGTTTTGTTCTTCCGGCTTTGAGGAGCCTAGGTGGGCCAGGTGGGTTATAACTTAGGGCTAGAACTTGATGTACGGTGGTTGTGCTGCGTACGAAGGTATAGCAGAGGAATAGTGACAGGCGAGTCGGCCGTTGGAGATCAGCTTCTAGTCGGTGCTTTTCCCCCCTTTCAAACCACTTCTTTGGCCACACAGCTTCGGTTGTGGTGGAAGTAGCACAGCGCTTATGTAGTACCTTTTCGGCATATGTAGTATCTTCCGATATACAAGGCCAAGATATTTTTTTCCGGCGATGTCTCGCAAAGACTTAAATGCTCGCAACAACGGTGGTACGACAGCAAGTGAACTCCAACATACCGAGCATCTGCACAACTCAGTCCCTCTCTCTCAATATCATTTTAACGTCTCTTCGCTAAGGTAGCGAGTAGAGACAACCAAGAGCCAGCCAAACTACACCGACCCACCGGAGCCAAGAAACAACGAAGCGTACCCAGTAATGGAAAACGAGGTATGAAATTTGTTTCCTTATTGGCCAGCCTTTGCCCAGTCATCGGCATCTGGGCCGCAAGAGCGGTGTCGGCGGGTTGACCGGCTGAGAGAAGGCGCGACTGAAGGCGCTCCTTGCCTTCGTCGGGATTTAAGCGACTAATAGCGTCTTTGTCATCTTAATTCGTGCTAGTTTTGAGCAATGGCTGATAAGGAAAGCATGCAAGCATACTGGGTCAACCGACCCATCATAACAAGCAGCGACCGACGGACCAGTTAGACACACCTAGAAGAGCGACAAGTCATCCTTGTGAATGGTTCATTGCAATGAAGCGAAGGCAGAGAACCCGTCTCAGAGCCGGACCAAGTTCATCGCATCTGACTTTCCGACCTTGTTTGACTTGCTTGTAGTCGGCACCGGCGAGGCGCGTGATTGAACGCGACGGGGAGGAGATGAATCCCCCAGACAGACCGGTGAGTGGTTAGAGCGAGAGACCAGGGGGTAAAGATCACGGCAGCGCGCACCCGTGCACTCGGATCCCAAAACGCGACGCAATGCGAACTCGGCAACGCGAGAAGGATTACGTTTCCGTTTGGCGAGGAAGTACACCGGCAGCGAAGATAAACGCACTCTGCTCGACGAATTTGGACATAATATGTCGCGCGTAGAGGCAGAGACCGAACCCCCACGACCCCCAACCCTAGCGACGCGGCGGCCGAATTTCTCTCAGCGACGCGAAACCGAGACACGCAGTAACGCTCCACTTGACCACCTTAGGGATTAGGGAGTAACCTTTGGCGGTACTCTTATGCGTGACGAAAGTCGACCCCCTTCGCGTTTCCTTCGGGAGCTGCTGCCACCTAGCGTTTGAGGTCACCCCTCCCTTAGCGACGGCGGCAGGTTTCACCTAGAGAGTTAGAAGTCGACACCCTTAGAGGGTTGGGGCCGATTCCATAGCGAAGGGGAGACTGACCCTCCTAGCGAGCAAGGGCGGATTCCTTAACGGGTAGAAGCAGATGTCCCCTAACGAGTGGGGCTGATCCCCTTGAAGGCGGACCCCCCAACGATTTGTGGCTGACCACTTGGCGAATTAGGGCTGACCCATAGCGAATTGTGGGCCGATCCTCCTAGAGAGTTGGAGCCGATCTTCTAGCGAATTGGAGGCCGATCCTCCTAGAGATTCGGGGCCGACCCCATAGCGAATTGGAGACTGAACCTCCTAGCGAGTTGCGCTGATCCCCTAGCGAAACGGAGGCTGATTCCTCCTAGCGAGTTGGGGCTATTCCCCTAGCGTTATTGGAGGCTGATCCTCCTAGCGAGTTGGGGCTGACCCCCTAGCGAAACGGAGGCTGATCCTCCTAGCGAGTTGGGCTGACCCCCTAGCGAATTGGAGGCGGATCCTCCTGGCGATTGGGGGCTGATCCCCGAGCGAATTGGAGGCTGACCCTCCTAGTGATTTGGGGCTGACCCCCTAGCGAATCGGAGGCTGATCCTCCCAGCGAGCTGGGGCTGATCCCCTAGCGAACCGGGGCTTATCCTCACAGCGATTTGGGGCTGACCCCCTAACGAATGGGAGGCTGACCCCCCCCCCTTAGCGAGTGGGGCTGACCCCTAGCGTATCGGAGACAGACCCTCCTAGAGAGCTTGGGGCAAATCGTCCCCTCCAGCAAGTTGGCAGCATCACTTCCCAGCGAGCCAGGCGCTGACCATGTTAGTGACCGGAAGCCGACACCCCAGCGAGCCAGAGACCTCATCATAGCGAGTCAGAGGCAGACCAGACAATGTCCGGCGGAATCCTTACACGATTTGCGCCAAGATATCCGGCGACCTAGACTCGGCATCACGAGATATTATCAATAGCGAGGCAAGGCGGA
>NW_003307621.1:71654-72571 GCF_000143455.1 Volvox carteri f. nagariensis
GACCCAACTGGACAGCGCGGATTGCAGCAGGCGATCGCTTGCTACAACTACCAACAGACGGGCCGTATAGCTCGGAGTTGCAGAGAGAGCTGCAGCCTAACGTGCAGGGAAGGAGTGGAGGTGGTCTTGGTGCCCGCACCCGCACGCGGCAGGTGGGGTAGCATGCCTCAACAGACAGGCGGTGGCGACAGTGCAGTGATGCCGTGTATTCTNTGCTGCACGAGAAAAGCAACTTTCTTGGATAAGGGGAATTGTCTGACTCCGAAGCGGCTAGTATTGGTGTACCTAAGTCAGGGCGTCAGTAAGCTCTGGTAGACTCAGGAACCACAGTCGGCTAGGCACCACTGTCCCCTGTGGATGGTGAAGGAATGCGGGATGAAGCCGGAACATCCAGTGGTGCAAGCCAGCGCAGGATGTCAGAAGAAGAGGGCAGGGAATATGAGGAGATATTATAGCCCTCGGAGTGGTGACATGGTGTTGCAGGAAGGAGGATAGTAGGTCGCATTAACGTGGCTGTCACTTATCCGTACCCTGCTGAACCTTTGCTGAGTAATACTTTCACTGAAGCCATTTCAGGTGCAAATGCAAATGAGTGGCGCAGAGTGATGTGCACAGCCTCATGATGTGCATGTGCTACTGTACCGGTGGGTATACAAATTGAAAACACTGGAAAATGACAGTGTCAAGCGCTCTTTTGCATGGCTACTTGCAAAGGTGTACGAGAAGTACGAGACCTTGGTGAAGTGCAGGTGTTGTCAGGCATGGAAATTATGAGGATGAAGCCGGGCAAATTGGTGTTGTCGCATTGTAGGTATATTGAGCAGCTATTGGAGCATCATCAGACGGTGGATGCCGAGCCACGATCTACCCCTTTGCCTTCGGGTTTTATGTGCACACCTACGGATGATACAGATGAG
>NW_003307621.1:73001-74339 GCF_000143455.1 Volvox carteri f. nagariensis
GACATCTACACGGTCAGCAACATGCTGGCCACCTTACTGGGCGGGTTAGAGTTGGCCGACTGCGCGTTAAGCCTGCTGAAACCGAATCACCCCCAACTGGGGGCAGCGCAACGAGCTTGGCTACTGGCCGCGGAAAACGAGGTCACCAGAGACGCCATTTGCGAAGCAGATATGACGGAGGCAATGTGGGCGAAAGGCTACGGCCCACAACTGGGCTGCCTTTGGCGCCTGCTGGAACGGGTGGACGATACGGTCAGACTTCTGCGATCAACTCTCGCCAACGCAAAATTCCAAAGCGGTTGGCAAGAGAGCCAAGCTGGGGGCTCACGCACCCAGGACAACCCCCGGGGTGGGGCGATGAGCGGAGGCCAGGCGGCAGGTATGAGAAGCAGCGTCGGCAACGGGCCAGCAGGGGAAGAGGGCCGGCAGGGCGGGGGCCGCCGAAACGACGCCCTAGCGGGACGCGGCAGGCAAGGGCCCGCGCCGTGGCAGGCGGCCTTCGACGCAGTGAGAGACGAGCTCGGGAGGCGCAACCTCCCGGCAGAGCTGTGCCCAGATAGCGACACTTTATTCCGGACGGCCAAGTCCCTTCGCCCGGCGATTTGCTGCAACGTGGCACTCCTGGGAAAGCAATGCCCTATAGGCGGCCCCCCAGGCTGCAAATTCGTGCACGACGACCTCCAGCGGACTGTAGGGCGCTTGGTGACTGAGTTGGCGACGAAGAGACAGGCAGGGCCCAACTCGAGCGGGAATAAGCGGAACTTGGTGAATTAGTTCGGGAAGCTAAGGCAGACTTAGCGTTAGCACACCTTGTGCTGTGGTTCGAATGCGCGATTTGTGGGCGTTAGAGCTTGAGAGTCAGGCCGCGGTACCTCGTGGCTACCGTTAAGACCTAGTAAGGCGCGGACGTTTATGTGGTGTTATCCTTGACCTGACTGCAGACGGCGATTGGGAGTAGCGACTGCCCGGAGCGAGCGCGAAAAGGAACGCTAGGCATTGACCCCAGTCGGATCGGATCGGACGAGGGATCGCGCGGAACAGAAGGTGAACCCGAGACAAAAACCCTAACTCTCGAGCTAGACGGCGAGGACGCTGGCACTTGGTGCGACCCGGAAGAAGACGCGCTGCTGTTGTTCTTTAAGAAAGTGCCGGTCGCCAACAACCCCCAGACTGAGATCGCGTTGCCCGCGCCACCAGAGACGGACCTACCACGCGCAGCAGAACAGCTGAACCGGGCATGGCTCGGTATCACCGCAGCAACACTGGCTGAGACCCCGGACACGCAGCTGATGCAGGAAGCGACGTTCGAACAGGAAGTACGAAGTGCAGCTCGAGACC
>NW_003307621.1:75160-90616 GCF_000143455.1 Volvox carteri f. nagariensis
CCCTGTGTGTGCTAGGCATGAAAGGGCAGGGCCCGTGCCTGCAGCGAGTAGACGAGCTGTACATGAAGTGCGCGGAGTGGGACTTGGAGGTCCAGCTAGTCTGGCACCCCCGCTCGGAACAGCAACAGCAGTATGCAGACACGCTCTCCAAGTTCGAAGACAGCTCGCAGTGGTGTTTGGACGACGCGGTGTTCGCAAGTTTGTGGGCGGAACCATGCCTGCAGGGAAGCAGGCCTACGGTAGATGTGTTTGCGGACGAGTTTTCTACGAAAGTACCAGGACGCTTCTTTGCGCGTTATTGGAGCCCCAACGCCCTAGCGGTGGATGCCTTCACTCAAGACTGGGGAAAGTGGAGTCGCCAGGGCCTGCTGTACCTTAACCCCCCGTTCGACCAGATGGGGCGAGTAGTGCACAAGATTGCCGAGGAGAAGCCGGACTGCGTCTTGATCACACCTGTTTGGCCACGATGGTGGAGAGCTAGACTGGCAACGCTACCCATCAAGGCACGGAGGCGTCTGCCACACAGCCCCACCCTTTTCAGGCCGGGGCCCCAGGTCCCGGGCGGTGCGGAGAGAAAACCGAAGGCCCCGAGTTATGCGGTCGAAGTAGTGTACATTCTGTGGTAAGGGCAAGGCCCGACTAGGCCGAGAGTACGACGGAGCTGTTAGAAAGCGAGGACCCAAAGAAGCCAGAGACGTGGCTAGACTGAGACTGGCAGGCGAGCCGCAAGGCGGTGTGGCTGGGATGTGGTGTGGCCTGATTAAACATTGGGATCGGGTGTAAGGCTGGACTCAAAGGCCCACTTCACGCTAGTCCGGTACGGAGCGACGAGCATTTACATTCAAGCACCTGTAAGCACTGCCTGGCGCCTCTCCAGTGCCTTCATATTTCTCTGATTCCTCAACCTCTTCGGATATTGTTGCTACAAAATAATTTTTTTGTTTTTTCTCCTTTTTCCTTGGACTGTTGATGCTCGTTTTGGGTTTGTTTGGTCAGGTTAATGTGGGCCGTTGGTGACCACCAGTGATAGAATGGATGAATGCTAAGGATTATGAGCACCTAGGTGCCCGGTTTGCGGGATCTTGGCAGCGTGCGAGTGTGGCTTGCGTGTGCGCTCTTGCGTGTCGAGTTTGCACGTGCACATGCGGAGGGTCAAGGAGCGAGCAGCTGTTCTGGGGATTGTTATTTAGATTGGCTGCAGTGCGTGTGTGAAGTCACGTCACGTCTTGGGTGGCGACCTTCCGGGGTTCCGTTTGTGTGTTTTGCGGTCGTACGCAAATTGACATGTCAGGAAGCTCAGGAGCAACAAATATCATATTTTCTCATGCCGCGTAGATGAAGCATGTCTGGCAGCAGTGATAGGGTCCCGGGTGGGGCTTTTAGGGTCTCTGCAAGGGACCAGGAAGGCAGTGGCGGCGGATCGACTCTTGAGCGTTCTTGTTTGTGCGACCTCTCATCAAGTCCCCGTGCGTGTGTATGCGCGGAATGGCTTGAGTGGTCCTTGACGCAGCAGGGTTTGGGTGGTCGTGCGGTTTTAAGAAGTCTGGAGGGAGACTGCGACAACACCATTGCAGTATCTTTTTCAAAAGTGTGCGTGACAGCCCGCCTCTTGCACGGAGAGCGTGACGCACGGCGTTGAGGCGAGACGATGCATCAGGTTACAAGGTCGGAGAAGGAAAACTCAGTCCAGCACGAAATGTTCCGCCAAGGTGCACGTGCTGGTTCTCGCGTTATCCGAACGAAGGAGGAATGGTTTATTAGAGGTTTATGGAGATTTTACGCGGGAATTTGATGAGAATCTGTAACAGAGGTCTCGGCCAGTTTGGTGCGCGGATGATGTCCCACTGCGATATAGGTGAGGCAGTTATCGTAATCGCCAATCGGTGTGCACTTCGCTGAAATCCTGTCCTCAAGACGGTTGCTTTTTAGTGGCTTCTTGTACCCAATTTTGCAAGTCTTCCCTGTCACACAACATACATTAATTCGGACAATGAAAGTTTATATATGTACTCGAACAGCGGCTATGAAGTTGTAACAAGCACACGCCACGACAAGCTCGACGGTTTAGCGCCGCACGGAATGCATCGAGCCGGGTTCAGAGGGGTCAGGGTCTTACGTCTTTTTGTACTACGCGGAGTCCGTAGCACCATGCACATTGGAGCCCCAGTTCTGCGCCTCATGTGCCCCACCTCGCAACTACACCACCGATCGACACCGCCCCCAGATGTCTACCTACACTCCCGACTGCCGCGGGAAAAATCTACGTCGATATCGTGTCAGGAAATCCGATTCATGGTCCGAAGCTGCCTCCAAAGCAAGCAAGCAATGGATGGATGAATTGCGCGCGATTGTGTTTCATTCTTCCATGTAAGCCAAAAGGCCCATAATCCACAACCAAATCCGGCCCCAGGGGAGCTTTATTATTGGGGAGGGGGCTGCGCTGCGCTCCATACAAAACCCCCGGTACAAAAAGACAATATGCAACAAAACCCCATTCCGTTCTTTCTACGCACCCGCCTTCCATCCGATTCCCCCTCTCACCTTCCCTTCCCTTTCCCTCCCTATCCATGGGGTTTTCCTCTTCCGAGACTTCCCGTCATCGGCCCCTCCCTTCCCAATTTCCCCCGCGGGCCAGCCCCCATCTGTCTTAGCCATGCCTGCTGACTCGACCCAACTGCCGGTATCTGCCCGGCGTCTTCTCCAGAGCGCGTGATGGCGCGCACGGAACATTGTGTTGCGGCACTGGGTCGCGACTATGTTAAGTTGGCAGAAGGCAATTTTTGTTGGTTAGTTGGTTAGTAACGGTGTTGCTGCAATGCAGCCAGCAGCGCCTTGCCCAACAAGAACGCCGCGTACAACACCACCATCACGGTGCACCAGTTGACCCGTGCGGGCCGTGCCGTACGTGGCGCGTCGCAATACAACATAATGTACAACAGCCGTACGGCATCCGCCCGCTGTACGACCAGGTACGTCTCCGGCACCTGCGAGGGGCCGCTGCTGGAGGAGCCGGGCACCGTTGGGAAGTTGCGGGGAGGAGAGGAAGGGGAATGGTAATTGGCAGTTGGTGAGGGCTGAATGAGGATTGCATGAGGGCGCATGAAGGCGGAGGTGGGCGAATTAAGATCTCTGGAACCCGTAACGGTACTGAGCTTTCCAAACGCATACATTCACGCACCGATGTCTTGAGAGTTGTTTTAAGTCCAAGGGTTTTAGGCCTTAGGATAAACAGTTGAGGTGTTTTAGCATCTCTCGCCCACACGCCACTCAGACGGTTTTGCCACTCTGCGGTCAAACCCTTTCAAAACGCCCCCGCGTTCTATCTAATAATATCCATTCGCAGCCAGATCATCACCCTAACGTTTCATCGATGCAAATACTGGAAAGCAGTAAACGCACCTTTCCCCCCCAGCCCCGTTGGCCACTGTCCCTTTCCCCTTGCCCCGACTGTCAGCTCTCACCCGCCCACTCTCCCGCCCGCCCGCCCGCCCCAACCCCGCTTACATAGCCCCTACCACTCACCCAGGTCCCCTCCCCAACGTGTACTTGTCTCTGTCCACCTCACACACTAGCAGGGCGCGCAGCTTACTGCCGAAGCGGGACCGGGGCCAGGAGTCACACGGCTGACAGAAACTGCGACAGGAGAGGATGTGGACAGAAAAAGGACAGCAGCAGGTTGAGAACCTCGAGGCATTGTCCCATTGAGAATACAGCGGGTTTGGGCGGAGTGGAGTGGAGTGGTGTAGGGTGGGATGGTACCCCTCCTTGCTCCCGACCCTAAAACCCCATCTTACCCCACCAACGCCCTTAAAACACCTCTCCCCCAGCCGTGTCACCCCCCACCATCCCACTGACTCACAACCCAGGCGCGCACCTGAACGCGGTGTCATAGTTGGTGCTGAGGTAGATTCCCGCCCCGAAATTAGCCCCCGTGCGCTGAAGACGGGTACCGCTCATGCTCTGCAGCCCCGTGTGGATGATGGAGTGCAGATTCTCCAGGTGGGTACCGTGGTACGCAATAACGCCACCACCACTGCCATCACACTGGAAGCTGCTGCCAGTGCCATTGGCGGTAGCAGCAGCAGCAGTAGTGCTAATGCTAAAGCCCTGTTGTTGATCTTGCGGTAGGTTATGGTGGTGGACACGCAGGATGTACGCCGGGGAGTTCGGCCCGGATAGAGATGGCAGCTGCCAGCTGCCGTCGCTGCCGCTGCTGCTGCCGCCGCCGCCGCCTGCTGCGGCCCGCTGGCGCAGGTGGCGTACCATGTCGCCCAGGGTCGTCAGCGTGAAGCGGCGCCGCCGACTGGGGTTGAGGAGCATCCATTTAAGGAGCCCCAGGACGGATGGAGGAAGCTTCGAGATCAAGTCATCAGCATCGGAGCGTAGGAAGGAGTGGACGGGCGGCAGGGCGTCCAGTGCGCATTGAAGGGCCTGGAAATCCTTGTCGCTTGTGTTTGGGACTGGTGCAAAAACCTCGGAAGGGAAGGGTGTGCAGACTGCAAGGGGGGTTTGTGGGGGTGTCGGAGGAGGGCCGAGAGTGGAGGGGCGGGATGGGGTGTGCGGTGATGATGTGCGGTGAGGCGGAGGGGACGGAAACATGAGATGATGGAGGATTCGGATGTGCATGTGGAGAGGGAGTTGGGTGGCGGGAAGCGTCGGGCCGTCAGGATGGGGCAATCGCTAAGTCCCAAGGGGCGGTCAACGTGATAATGTACGGACAAATGACAGCAAAGCAACTGTACGAATGTGGGCGTGGTGAACTATGCAAATCTTATCGCTATAAGCATGACTGCATTCTGTCCTGGCAAAGTGCGCGATTCCTTCCAGGGTCCAGGCGCCATGTTCACTTATGACAGCATGTAAACCCCACAACCTACTTGTGCTCCTCCTGTAGTGGTGCGCTGCAGTGTATAGTGCTGTTATTAATAAGTCTATGCCATCAGGGTAGGACTTAATTTCAGCCAGAATCTCCTGCAACAAGTTCGAGGACATTAAGCCCACGACTAACCCAAAACCTTGCCGTGTTAAGTTCAATATATAATGAATGATAAAATTGTGTATTGGACGTGATGATCGCGCGGAGGCAAGACACGCGCAGCGATGCCGTACTGCTTAGTTCCAATGCTCAAATTTGGAAAGGGAGTTCGACAATTGGCAGCTTGAGCTGCTTCGCAAGCTTTCGCATACTCCTTAGTACGGTTTTTCCACAAAGAACATTGCAGCCGTTATTGTTGGTGATTGTTTTGGACTTTAGGCAGCCAGCAGCTGGCGGCACCCAGCATGCGTGCTGCCTTGGTAACCAGTGGCAAATTGGAAGTGCCAACGCTTGAAGAGCAAGCATTGTATCATAATCTATGCATTTTGGGTATTGTCAATCCTAGCCTTAAGCAAGAGGGAATTGAGCTCAGTCGCACAACTTTTCGCCGGAGTAACAATAAAGCGCTCGAGTATGTGCTTTATCGCTTATACATCATTATCGAGGGGAGGGCTCGCGCCCAGAAGGTGATGGAAGAGTCTTCTCGAAAACGTGGTAACCTAAACATAGATGACATGAACTGCCTTGTAATCGCAACAACTGATGCAGGACTTTAAGGGCATGCTACCAGTCCTCGATAAAGTCCAGCAGGCACCCTTTTATCAGGTTCGATGGGGTCATCCATGAGCATGTGCGTGTGTGCGCGCGGCAAATCAGCATCCGACAGGACTCTGGCCCATGCAGAGAATTGGAGATTGGATGATGGAGCTCAAGAAGTCAGGCCGCCTTGAGCCCTCGGTCATTCTACCAGTCTCGGCGTTGAAGACCAACACGTCGAGCAGGTCAGGGACTGGCCTTCTATCCGGACACAACGGATGCCGTGTTGCGCTCCCGTTACCTAAGCTTGCCAGCTCCAATCCGCGGTTGGGCCTACTACCAGGTATCCTCAGCTCAGAACAACTGCCTTTTGACCGTGTGCTCTTGTGTGCTCTCCAGGCTAGTCATGCTCCTCTTGGAGCTCTCCACCGTGGCGCTGCAGCAAGAGGCCGAGATGGCATGCCAGGGCACCATCCAGTCAGCCTACCTGCCGTCACTCGTAAGTACTGTACTCAACACGTGTGAGCCGACGGAAACAACATGGAGACTATACGCTCCTTCCCTTTTGCCACGCCATACCTCATTAATTGAAACCCTCACCTCCCCCGTTGCGGCCGGTATGCTTCCAAATTCGATTGGCGTGCTATTGACTGACCTGAACAATTCCCCGTCTGCCTTGCCTGCTCCCCTGGCCTTCCCCGCCGCCATGCCCCAACACGCTGTCCCCTTCGCATTCGCCGTTTGCAGGGCTCCTCTGCCGCAACAGCAGCTGGTGGTGGTGTAGGGAGCGGCTTGCTTGACGACGCGCTTGTCCCCGCAGATGTCCGACTGGCCGTCAGCGTGACGAGAGCCAAGCAGGCCTGCAGCGACTTCCTGGTCAGTGCAGCCACGGCCTCAAGTGTGTGTGACGCGATGGAGCAGCGCAGCCTGGCCTTCAAAAGGCGTTACTATGAGCTACAGGCAGAGATTCGACAGCAGGAGGTAGCTAGGGTAAGGAGATGCTGTTGGTACTGCTTCTGCTGCCAATCTGCGGGGTGTTTGCTGAGGGGTTTGTTACAGAGCAAGGATGATGGTTCCAGTTCGCCGCTTGCCATCAGAGGTTGAGGGTTCTGGTTAACGTGGGATCAACGGCACAAGATCCATTGGGGCGCAGATACGGGGACTGAAGTAGGCCCCGTGCATTGGCCCATGCTGGCGGGAATGCTAGAGTCCTCTCATGTGGGCCAGCATGGAAATGCTAGGGGGGGACGCTAGGGGGCCCTCCTTTTCCCCCTTACACGGGGCCAAAGTCCGTGGGTGGGAGAAGGGCTGGGAATCCATGGATCGCACCGTGGGCTGGTGTGCAGGCGGAGTTCCCGGAAGGCGGACAGTGTGCTGACCAGCACTCCTCGAGTCCCTTACTGCCTAGCAGCAGCCCCACAACCTCCTCCGGCGCAGCTGCAGCCACAGCCTCTACCTCAGAACCTGCATCGCAAACGACCAGCGGCGGTGCTGGTGCTGGTGCTGGTCCGAACGCCGGGGACCTAGTAAATGGTGGAGCGGGGATGCCCAATGGAACCGCAGCCTCACAGCAGCAGCAGCAGGCTCTTGAGAATAGCAGCAGCCGCTGGGGCTTGTCCCTTCTCCCTGGTTCCCGGCCCAACCCAGATTCTCTGGCAATGCTGTCGTCGCTATTGGCGGGCCTACACGAGCACCTCCGTGTGCATAAGGAGCTCAGCGAGGCGCTCATGACGGATGGCGGCGCTGCGGATGTGGACGGTATGGATGCTGCCGCCGCCGGTAGCGGCAGACCGCGCGCTGGTGGCTTCGGCCAGCCGCCGCCACAGCAGGTACTGCATCCGTATCAGATAGACGGAAGGGTTCTGGCGGCGGATGTGCTGTCAGCTGCGTCAGGCGGGACGGACACCGCGGTGGGACCAACACGTGTTGGCGGCAGTGGCAGCGGTGGGACGGGTCTTGAGCAGCAGTCGCAGAGGCGGCAGCAGAAGAACATGCTGATGCCGTATGGACCAGATAACATTGTTAAGGCCTTCATGTCGTTTGCGTCGCTCCTCAGCTCGCTGGCACCTCACGTGACGCAGTTGGCGATGGCGGGCGAGAACGCGGGTGAGCAAAAGAGGAGTGGGTTTCAGCAGGGGGCCCCACCGCGTTGCCTTGTGCCCTTGGTATCGCGACGCAAGTGGTGGTAGTGGCATTCGCGGCGATGGTTTGCCCAAGTCCGCTTTTAGCATAGATCACGGAAGGCCTACCGGCCGGCAAAGAGGGACAGTATAAAGGAGACGTGCAGCGCAACGGTGTGTGCTTGTGTAGGGTCTTCATTGGCTGGTGTCGCCTATCAGTTCCATCAAGCAAATCCGCGGCGTTGCTATAAACCAACTCAAAACCTTGAGGGATATATGCAATTGAACCACCAAGTGTGAGCGTGCCATTGCAGCCATTATCGCCATCGCCGCATCAGTCGGACATGGCGCCATCATCCTTCAGATTTCCCGTTCACCCTTTTCAGCACATGGTTTCAAACTGCTTATCGCTGCGCCTAAACTTCTATTAAACATGCCACTCATCTTTGTTGGTGGTTGCCTTGGTGCACTGTTATTTATGACGAGGAACGCTGCCGGGGGTGAAAAAATTTGTTATTTAACATCGTGCGGCATCGGCCGTGTTTTTCTTTATTCACTGCCCTCACTGCCCCCTCTCTGCCGTGATCCTGTAGGCCCTCCCCCTCTGCTCCAGCCTCCGAGCCATCCCAGCGGTCATGCCGCCCATGTGGCGCACCAGCTGCAGGTCCACGGGAACACAAGTCGCCAGATTGCGCAGCTGAGTCGGAAGGTCCAGGAGCAGGCAGTGGCGTATGGTGAGCTTTCAGTGGGCTGGGGTGGGCTAGATATAGGAGGTTTAAGGTAACTGGTTACGCGGGTTGGGAGCTCGGAGGCCACATAGGCTTGTGTGGATTCATGTCCCATCCCTCGGACATCTGCTTTTGGGCATTGTTGTAAATGTTCTGTTACCTGTAGCTCTTAATTTATTTGCCTCAATTACCGATCACTAAGGAAATAGTTGATGATTTGTGATTTGATGAAGCTTGGTCCTAGAAGTGTGCGGTGACCTTCCGCATCCCCACTCACTCCCCACACGCGCACGCACATCTACGCATTCTGATGCGGCGCAGGTCCGGTGCTTCGGGCGTTACGACTGGAGAGCAGCCGGGGCATCTCGCAGCGCTCCCTGGACCTCTCCGGGCACGACTGCTGCCTGGATGACGACGTCCTAGACATCATGAGTGGGGCGCACCTGGCTCTGCCGGCCCCCGCCTCTATCTTTGCATCTGCTGTTGCCCTACCCCAGCTTCCGTCCCTGCCGTCACTACGGCGGGTCAACGCAAACGCGCCTTTCCCGAGCTTGTGCAGCCCCAGGCCCCAAGCCTCAGCCGCCGGTCCGCAATCATCGACCGGCCTGGGTGTGGGGTCCCAGACAGTTACTGCTCCGTCGAGCGACGCACCCTCGGTCGTGATGGGGTCGCCCTGTCCTTCCTCCACAAGTACGGGCATGAACGTGAGTGCGTACATGAGCGCAGCTGCCACTGCCACTACCACCGCAGGCGCTTACATGGCCAGCGGCAGCAGTGCTTGCCCTAGCGGGGGCGCTGCGGCCCCGGTGGCCAAAACTGCCTTGGCGACCTCAACGACCGCTGCACCGCCGCCGCCTATGGATGATGGGCTGGCCAGGATACACGCCCGTCTCCGTAGCCTCAACCTCGCAGCGGCCTCGCAGCCAGCAGCGGCGACGGCAGCAGCGGCTGCGTCTGTGGCGACCAATGCCCCGGCCGCTGGCGGTGGCGCCGTGCCCGCGCCGGTTTCGGCATCCTATCCCCGTTCGACCAGCGGCATAGCCAGCGCTAACGCTGCCATGGCCTCAATCCTGTTCAGCCCGCCTGCCAATCTGCACGGTTCCGGCGCCAGCCCTATGGCGGTATCGGGCGCTGCAAGGCCGCCCTTATCCCCGACTGTTCATGCGGCATCATTCGACTTGCCCGGTGCGTACGACACGCGGGCAGGACAGGCGGTGGCGAGCAGCACGGTCAGTCCGCTCCGAGGTGCCTTGTGGCAGCAGCAGCAGCAGGGGCCGCTGGGATCGTTAGAAGCCGGCATGTTTATAATGCAGCAGCAGCAGCAGGCGAACAGATTGGGGGAGAACGATTTCAGAGAGGCGGCGGCAGGAGCTACAGCCGCATCTAGCCATATTGACGCCGACGTAAGCAGCACCGGTGCCGGCCCCGTCTGGCCGTCAATGCCTTGGTTTGGAGGTGTGGCTGCGGCGCCAAACGCCACCACGGGCGGTGGCCCCACTGTTGCGACTTCGTCAACATCACAGGCGTGGGTGGCAGCTGGCGTTGCACGGCAGCCTGGCTGGATGCCACCGCCGCCACACCAGCAGCAGCAGCAAACTGCCCTGCCTGACTCGGTACCCTCCCGTCGCCGTGCCCTTGACGCAGTTTTCCTTCAACAACAACAACAACAACAACAACAATCGCAGCAACAAACGCAGCAGCAGCAACAACAACAGCAGCCAAGCAGCTTCTACAGCGTCGCCAGCGCAGGTAGCTCACTCACAGAGCAGCATGCCAACCACAGTCGTAACAGCGGCAGCAGCAGTGGCGGCGATGCCAGTGATTCGTCAGCAGTCATGCAAAGGTCGCGCTCGGATGCAGCGGCGCTGCCAGTGGCCGCGGCGGCAGAATCATTGCTGTTTGGAGAACACCAGGGTACGGACAGCGCTGGCAGTGGTAACACGGCTTGCGCGGCAGGGGGATGGGCCGCCGCCACAGGAACACATGCAGGCAGCGGTGCTGCTGATGCAAGCTCCCAAGCGGCGGGCGAGCTGGGGCTGTCCCTCGCAGCAGCCACCAGCGGCGGTGAACTGGCGTCGGGCGAAAGACGGCGGTTCGACTTGTGCAACCTACTGGATGACGATGACTATGACAGCAAGGACGGCGGGCATGGCCTCTCCGGCAGCCACCATAGGCTGGTAACTATGTTCCCTCCTGCCGGGGTTGTGGGCCCCATGATGGGCGCATCCCCTCAGTCTTCGTTGGAAACAATCCGTCCTTTGGGAGCTGGCGGAGGCGGAACCGGCGCAGCGCACGGCGCTCTTCATGTAGCGGATGCGGACGACGATTTTGGTTTGCTAGCTGCGGAGGGGGAGTTAGTGAGCCAGGCGCTCATGTTTGGCAGCGCCATGGCCGCGCCTCCTCCATCGAACAGCCCACGCGGCGCGGCGGGTTCGGCTGGGGTTCAGGCGGGGTTACTCTTTGGGGGTCCCCTAGCCGAGGTCAGCAGCAGCGGCTGGGGCAGTTGCGGTGGCGGCGTCTCGGCAACGGATCTCGGGGACAGGGAGAGCGATGGAGACGGCCGGACGACCGCGGCCACCGCAAAGGTGGCGGTTTCGTACTGTGGGAGCGCCGCCCCACAATGCGGCGCTGGCCTTGGCTCCATGATGCAGGATACGGACTCTGGAGACGACGTGGTTATGGCGGATAATGACAAGGACATGGCTCCAGTCGTTAGTCCCTTGGGTTTTGGGGGAAAGGCGTCGGCTTCGTTATCGATTAGCTGGCTAGGCGCAGTGGGCGGGGGGCCGGGGGTTGCGCCAGGAGGTGGGCAGGGCCCCAAGGCCAGCAGCCTGTTTGACGCCTTCGGCGTGCTGTTATCCCCACAGCAGCAGCCGCAGCAGCATCAAGTGCCGATCGGCAATATCAACGCTTTCGGCCGGCTGCAGCAGCAACAAGCGCAACAGAATGGGGCCGTGCCAGCGGTGGCTGCGATGGCTGTGCCGCTGGCACCCCAGCAGCCGCAAGCTGCTCCCGCCGTCATGGGCGGTTTCGGGGCTGAGATCTTGGCGCTCAAGGCGCGCATGCAGGCTGCCATGACCAAACAGTGAAGCGCCGCTGAAACGGTCGCCTCGCGGGCTGTCGGCCGTGACACCACAGAAATGGTTTTATGTTCACAGTTCAGGAATGGTTTTATGTTTTCCAGGCGCTTTCAGAGACTCGTACGTCCTGGTCGTGCAGTCACGACATCATATCTGTGTGCTGTCTAATGCAAGACGATCTACCCCCCTAGGGACAGTTGCGGATGTGAGACTACCTCGTCGACCTGTTGATGGTCGGAGGACATTGTGAAGAAGGGGGAGCACAGCCGTCGCCAAAGCCGCAAGGCGCGTATGTTACTAGGCAACATTGTGGTGCACGACAAGCGGTAATTGATAAGCAATGAAAATACCAAATTGTCAGTAGCGAGTGGATCGTAGGCCTGTACACTCACACTATATGTGGCGGCAAGCACGGGGCTTACGCGGTTGCGGCAGTGCAGCCACGCCACCGGTGCAGTTGGCGGTGCAGTGGGGAAGGCGGGAGCTCGGCGCGGCGCGGCGCAAGTGTTGGGTGTTGGCGTGCAATCGTGTAGCACATCAGGTCGGGAGGGGGCGATGGCAAGGCAGGCTGAGGGCTATGGGCACGAGGATGTTCTGATGGACTGATGTCCCGCGGGAAGGAACTGCGGCTAGGCTGTGTTGTGGAGTGGTGTTACGCATGGCTGTCGAGCAGGTGAGGTGAGGTGGGCGGCTTCCGGGCTGCGGCCGGGACTTTCTGCCGGTGCTGGAGTAGCTACGGAGTGGCGATCACAAGAGAAGGATCGTAAAGCTCACGTCCTTACATTTTTAACCAGACCTTATCTCTACATATCTACACCTGAAATCAGCACACATCAGATATACTCCGGCATATCGCATTCGCATCTGCTAATCAGTCCACCACTCATCATGCCACATACACGAACAACGGCAATGGCAACCATCCATCACAACAGGCGAGTGTGAGCTAGCGGAAACGACACATGCAGCTACTGCCTCCGGATACTGCCTGCTTTGACGCAACTGAATTGCATCTAGTCTGTATTCATCTGCCGCAGCTTCCGGCCGACCTCTGCTTCTCCCAGCGTTGGAGGTACAGCATCAGGAAAGATCTGGTCTTCAAGAGGAAGAACTTTGGCAGGTAATAAAAAGCCGTGGGGAAGGCCGCCTTGGTTCCCCGTCTGCCCAGTCTCTAATTACCCCTACCCAGCCGTCGTCCGCCGTCAGCCCACCCAACTACCCTTCAGTGCCTGCCTGGGCCCCCTTCGCTTGAATGCACGCATGTTAAAGGGCGGTGCATACAAGGAAAACAAAGAACGCCACTCCCAACTGGCACGCGCGAGCGGGTGACTGGGTTCTCTCAGCAAATGTGCATGTGTTTGCGTTTCTGTGTATGGTATCATCATGTTCCCGCAGTTCTTCAATTGATGTCGTCATGCATTATGAGAGAAAAATCCGACATGAAAAGTGAATGACAGTAAGTAGGTTGCCATGCACCGTTGCATGCCGGTTGTCGAATTCTAAAACCAACACAAGACATGCCTCTCCAGCAATCCAGAGGGGCAAGGATAGAGGCTGTTAAGCCCAGAAGGCGTTCACAAAATCCGCATGTAAGTAAAAGCCAACACGAAGACACATGCACATATGCATACTCACACGCAAAGATAAATACCCAATGGTGGCACATGCATCATGCGCAGTGACACAGATCGCGTCCAAAGCCACAAGCCGACGTGAATAGAACTAAAACCGAACACGCGCCACACCGAACATCATTCAGTGCGTAGCAGCCCGCCACGCAACGCCCTTGGGCGGTCACCGCGATAATGTTGGCGGCTGTGCGCCACAGCACAGCACAGCACAGCACGGCGCGCGCGGCGATTCCTTCATTACTCGCTTCTGCACAGGAACGGATGGCCGCCATGGCCAACATTCACTCATAGCCAGCACTTTTCAGGCTCCAGAAGCCTAAAAGAAATGTGTCATGTGCAGGTTGGTTGGCAATGGCACGAAACACGTCAAGGAGGTTGGCGGCGGCCTCGCAGTAAGTTGTCGCCCGGAACCAATCAGCCTCCCACGTCGGTGATTAACGGTAATGCAACGGCTTATCAGCTCGTAACAATTGCCTCAACGAAAGGACGTATTCGCATCATCATATGCATCTCTCAGCGTGCACGACCACTGTGTAGATATGCAACTATGTTTTTCTCCGTACAACTCCAAACCGCAGTGTGCTCCGCGCCCAACAAACAGAGCCGTCTCCGCACGTTCCGAGTGTGGAAAGTGCGTGCACGTACGAGGAGGTACGTTTTCGTCCAACGAGACCCATGTACGCCTTCCTAACTAGTATGTAACAAATGGGTTGCCTGTGCCGTCCTAACATACTAACATCCTACGAGCACTTGTGCAACAGCCAAAACTCGCCAGCGCCCTCTAGTCATGTAGCGTGCACGCGGCGGCATGAAACCCTAAGTTAAGTTCCTTGTAAATGGGGCGACCAAGCACGGGAGCCACTCACTCCCAGCTTTGAAAGTTCAAACAGACACACACACATACACACACACATACACACACACATAAACGCGCGCGCACTCGCGCGTTAAGACACAAACGCGCTATGAATATAACTTCTCCAACCCTTAAATTTCGCGGCTCAGTCATTCAAACCACGCGAAACGGAGCGCGAAACGGGTATTTAAATTAACACGCGCAAAGTGCTCCCAATTGCATCGATAACCCGCAATTGAGGTTGGCATTGTGGGCGCCCCTTGCAGGTGTTTTTTCACCACCCGCTGCAATACCTCTCATGTCCTCTATACAACGTAATCGCATGACGTTATCATTTGCTCCTCAGAGCCCAATGCGGTCGGACCGACAAAAAAATCCATTCCCATCTCAATGCCAGGTCGGAGAAGTAGCAGCAGCAGTAGCAGCAGCAGCAGCGATGACAGTAGCAGCGACCATGTTCAAAACCTTACAAAACCCAGTCACTTTCTGCGCCATGTTTAAACTACCCAGGCGGTCGTGTTTGGCTTTCCTCGAGGGCCCTAGACGACGTCCTCACACCATCCCCACCCCCAGAACGTTTAGCTGTCGCCACGCCTCTACCTCTCCTCTCTCCACTTTCCACATGCCACCGGTGCCGTCGAGAGCACTGCCACCTCCACGAGCTTGGGGCCCTCGTGACGCACGAGGTGAGAGGGGTGGCGGAAGGCCACTTCGAAGTGTTCCACTGCCGTACTGCGCCATGCTGCCGTACAGCTCAACAAGCAACTGCTGAATTGTCGGTAAGCAAAAGCGCAATTGAAGATAGTGCTTTCTTTGTGGGTGTGAATTTGAAGGCCGCCACCGTGTTTGGATCCGCGCACTAGACGGCGCGCTCCTCGTTCTCAAAGCCGGGGGGTCGATGAGGCCGCGCCGCCGGCAGCGGCGCCGAGTGCGGTGTCGGGGCCGCGGACGGCCGCTGCTCCGGCTCCTGCGGTGGCGGCGGCAGCTGCAGCGGCGGCGGCGGCCACTGCCACCGGGGCATTGCGCCGTTATGTACGACGGGCGCAATAATGGACACTGGTGTGTTTGCGCTGGCGGCCGCCGCCGCCGCTGCCGTGCTGCCGATGCCCCGTTGTCCACTCCTGCGGCCCAGGTTACTCAGCCGTATTTGCCCATGACTCCGGCTCCGGCTGCTAAACATGTCCACGCTGGCAGAAATCGATTTGACTCCCAAATGCGTCGTTGCTGCCGTACCAGCCCCCATCACCATGACCGTGTTGTCTGGCTCAGCGGGTCCTGGAGCCACCAACGCAGACGCCGTCGACAAAGTGTACCGCCGCCGACTGCGGCTACGGCTCGGTAAGGGCCCCAATCCGGATCCAGAACTAGATCCGGATTCCGGGCGCGGCGCGGCCCAGGTCGCGCGTTCCAGCGGCATTTCCGGGACCCAGTCGTCGCCGTCATCGCCATCGGCGCCTGCTGGCGCCGCG
>NW_003307621.1:90666-115828 GCF_000143455.1 Volvox carteri f. nagariensis
CTGCCGACCCAACGTCCCTTGTGTTCACGCGGCTGCAGCCACCATTGAAGGGTGTCAGTTCTCAAAATGGCCTCTCCACGAACGGCGGTGGCAGTGCCGGCGGCGGCAGCAGCTCCTCCGCCAGTTCCGCCGCCTCCGCCGCCGCCGCCCCCAGATTCCCGCGTCGTCGGCGCCTGGAGTGACCCGACGGACACGTCGCAGGCCACGGAGGCGGCAGCAGCGTCCGCTGCTTGCGCACCCGTACCCGTACCCGTACCCGGCAGGTGCGGCGACGACTCCCCCGGTCCGCTTCCTTCCAATGAGCCTCCCGTGGACGACGGGGACTTCAGGAGAACCGTCGTGGTGGTCACTCCGGCGGTTGAGGCAGAATCGCCGCCGGCGGAGGCGGCGGGCACCCAGTCCAGCGACGGCGGCGACAGCGACGGATGCTGCTGCCACAACCGAGCGTTGACGACTAGCGACCGCGATTGCGGCGGCCCCTCGCTGTCCATTCGTACCCGGACGAAGGGCAACCGACGGTGAGGATCTGCGTCCGTGCGGCGTACGGCAGATGACGGCGGCGGCTCCAACTGCCGCCGCTGCTGCTGCTGCTGCCGACGGTACGATACCTCGTCATGGCGAGCCCGCCGCTCCGTTAGCTCCTGCAGCAACTGAGGGGGGGGCTCCCGAACTCCGTCGTCGTACAGCGACGGCAACAGCCCGGGTTCTAATTCCATGGGCTCACTCCCGGCGCTGCTGGTGTTGTACGTGCTATTCAAGGTTAAGCTTGCATGAGGGGCTCCGGCGCTGGCACCGGGCTGCTGCTGCTGCTGCTGCTGGCTAGAACGGCCGATGCTAGTAACTACATGGCTATAAGCGCGGCTGCTGTTGGCCGGCTGAAACTCAGTAATTTTATTGTCGTACAACGGCTCCGCCGACGACGTCGCCGACGCCGCGGGATAGTCGTTCGTACCGCCAACTCCGTCGTCAACAACGCCGCCGCCACTTCCCTCCGCGGCACATGGCGCGATGCCGCCAGCCAAGGAAGCAGAGGGTGGCGCAAGCGCATCACCACCGACGCTGGCCAGGATGGATCGACGTGTCGAGCGTGTGGAGGGCGTCCTACAGCCCGAGAAGCGCCGCCCCAGCAGCGGCGTCGATGGCCGCGGAGAGGATGTCCCCGGCAGCGGTGCTTCCGCCGCCGCCGCCGCCATCGCCGTCTCCGGACCCCCACCGATGTTGCTACCGCCGCCGCCGCTACTCTCACCGCCGCCGTGGACGCCGGTTAGCAACGCTACCGCAGCGGCGCGCGCCGCCGCCAGGTGCTCCCGAATGGCGGACGAGGACACGATGGAGTTCTCCCGGGAGGGTAGTACGGCAGCGGCGGCGCCGCCGCCGTGCAGATGCAGCAGCATCAGTCCAGGTCCAGGAGAGGACCGACTCCGTAGCGCAGCGCCAAGAAAGGCTCCGGCGCTGCTGCCGCTGGCGGCGGCAGCGGCGGCTGCGCCAGCTCCGCCGGCCGCCACGGTTTCACTGATTCCCGACCGCATCTCGGAGGGGTCTCCAGCAGCGGCAAGCGCAGCGGCGCGGAACCGCGAGGCGCCGGTAAGCCGGCGGCTCCGGTTGCCGCCGCCGGAAGAAGCCCCAGCGGCGGCGGCGCTGATGTTTCCGCCGGCGCCGGCGCCGCCGCCGCTGCCAGCCTGCGGCGACGCTTGATCAAAAAATGCCAGAGCACGTCCCCGCCTTGAAGTCAAACTTGGAGATCCGTTGTGGCTGTGGCTATGGCTACGACTGCGGCTTTGAGTATGGCTGTGTGTATGGCTGTGCGTACGGCTGGAAAGGCTGCCGTACGTGAGCCGAAACTCAGACTGGTTGACCCTCGGCCCGCCGCGATGGCCTGCCGCGCCGTGACCGCCGCCGCCGCCGTCACCTCCGCCGTCCGACGCCTCCTTCTGGCGGCCCGCAGCCGCCTTGTCCAAAAGTAAAGCCACTCGTCGTACGACTGCACGGCGCTGTTGGTACCGCGACGGGGACGAGCGCATCGCCACGAGGTCGGCGGCTGTGGAGCTTCGGGTCGAAAGCGGCAGCGGCGTCAAGACGCCGTACACATTGATGTACGACGGCTGCGACAGCGCCTGAGCGTGGGTATGGCGCGGGGACCGTGTGCAAGTACGTGTGAATGTGTGTTTTGCGGCGGGGGATCGGGGGGTTTTGTATCCCGAGGAGGTGGTGGTGATGGTGGTGGTAGTGGAGGGAGGATGACAAGGAAGAAGTGATACTCGCATATAAGGAGTATCGAATGCTGAGAGGAGCATCAAATCTTTGCCCAACAGTAAAAAAGGACAAGTCCAGCCAAGAGCGCGCTAGCCTCCCCTCCCTTAAACATGTATGTACATACGCACACTTCCACACATCCCTGTGCCCTTCTCCCCCCCAACCCCACCCACCCAAACACACGCGCACCCACCAAAGCCGTATCCCGCGCCATCTCCTGGACTTCCAGATTTTGCCGTCGCCGCCGCCGCCGCCGGAGCGCTGCCACTACCCCCAGCGCGACGACCGCCACCGCCGCCAGCACCGCGGCCGCCGCCGCCACCGCCACCGTTCTGGTCGTGGGGCGGGTGGAGGGCGCATCCTGCAGAGGCCCCCCGCGCGGGGAAACGGTTTCACTTATAAATGTTCATCTGGCTGCAACAGTTCCCTCGTGAACGAGTGGACAAATCGAAACGAAAAACGGGGGTGGGGTGGGGTGGGGAAAACAAGAGCGCCGTAGGAGGTTTCCAAGCCAAGGCAAGAGGTTTATAAAATAAGTTAAAGACCACTTAAAGCCACTAACGCCACACCGCTCCACCCACACACCGCTCAATAGTAACAACAAGAGTTGCTTTGCTGCAGTTGCCCCTGCCTGTGCCCGAGCTGCCTTCCCCCCAACCCCCCACCCCAGCACGGTGTGGGGCCCCCCCCAACCCCCACGCCGCTCTTCACTCTCCCGGTTGCGGTGAGAGACCTGCGAGCCGACCTGGAGCAGTGTGGTGCGGTGCCTCGAGGGCAGTAATGACGCACACCGGCGGTCCAACGAATCGCGTAATAAGTCGATGTATGCTGCTGTATGTTTCACCGAAGACATCTGCCAGAAAGCAGCAGTGCTTGATTATAATCTTGCAGTCTAGCCCACATTTGCCGTTACCGTTACCGTTTGCATTGACAACCCTGACCACCCCCAAGCGGCGGATGAACGAGACCAGTGGGGCGGGAGTTGCCACCGATAATCCGGCAGCAGATTGCACTGAATGAATGCTCCTGGTGGTGGTAGTGGTGGTGGTGGCGGGTCCTGAACCCGAAACGTCACTGACTCCGCACAAGTCGGCGCGGGTGCGTACAACCCCCTACTTCACACAGCCACGCACACAAAACCACCCACTCCATCATATGGACAGACAGACAGATGTTTATATGTATGTATGACTTAAATTACATTGTGGGCCGCGAGAGCCGGGGGCCGAAGCCGAAACACAGCGCAAGGGTCGGTATGTATGTATGCATGTATGTGCCCCAGTCCCTCCTACCCCCGCTCCAAAACCCGTTCGCATGCTCCCCCCCTTCCGCAAACGCTTTCTACCCACCCCCGCTACTCACACACACACACCCTATTGTACTACTTCCATGCTTCCATATCCCACCCCCCCATACCTCCACTCTGCTCCCCAAGGCCCACCACTTCAACCCCCTGGCAGCTGCGAACCCCCCTCCCCCCTTCTATTGTCTGTTTCTTCTATGGCCCTTCCATCATTCATTCACTTGTCCGTGCTCCCATCCGAGTTGTCTACGCGGTGCTTCTTCTCTACGCGCGCACCCTCACTCGGCTTTTACGTCGGCCACACCACTCTTGACCTCTCTCAACGTATCCGCCACCATCTTGTAGACACAGCTCCCCATTTCTCCCACACAAGCTCCACCCGCATCGTATCGCGCGCTTGTCACTTTCAGCATTCTCCACTTCCCCAACCCACCTCCCGCTCCTCCCCCCAACCCCCACGCCCTCCCCCTCGTTCCTTCCCCACATCTGAGGCACTACGGGGCCGCATACGGGGCCGCATACGGGGCCGCATACGGGGCCGCATACGGGGCCGCATGCACATGCTCCTAGTGCGCGCGGATTGGCAGGAGCCACGTGTGGCCCCGGCAAGCGCACACACACACACACGCGCTTCTCTTCCTACCAACTGCCTCTCCTCCCTTTGGCCTTTCTTTTTGCGTTCTTTCCAACCCAGTTCTCCATTTCTGGAGAACTTCTTTGCGTTCCTGCCGGCGTACACGTCGTCCATTACGTCATCACGTTGTCCATTCCGTCATGTCGTAGGACGTCTTGTGCAGTCGTCCTGCGCCGCCTTTGCATTACTGTTTCCTTTTTAGTCCCTGCGTTTTCTTCCGCTTCCACAGAGGTTCATTAGGGCTTCTTATTCCCTATTTCGCCGGTCAGCCAGCTTAATACTCCCTTCCAGCGGCATTCGCACATGCGTTCTTGTCTTTATCGTTCGCTGCTCACAATCTTGCTACCCTTCTGCCTCGCATGTGCCCTTGCCGCTACTTCTGCTGCCTGGCCAGGTGAAATCGAGGAGGCTCGAGCTTTGTCGGTTTATCGCGTTGCGTCGGTCGGCTAGCCGGACTAGGATGGTTGGGTCGGTCTGGTCGGTTGCGTTTTGGGGGGTTTGGGAGAAGCACTTGCCTACCGACAGCTTCTTATTACCAGCTAATCAGCCAGTTTTGCTCCAGCCTCTTCAATGCCGCCGCCAGGCCGGCGGCAAACTCTATTCCAGCTCACGTCACCCCTTTCTCTTCTCACGTCAGTTTTTATTACTCTTTCACCGCCTTTACACCCACCTTTGCTATTTTACGGCTTGGCTCTACTGCTCCTCTTCCGCTCTTATTTTAGTATTGGCGGCTAGGTAGGTAGGTTTCCGCTGTCGTCATGACTACTAACATCATCGCGAGGACTGCTTCTTCACAACCGCCGACTGGTCAGTTCTGCTTTTTGTACACCTGCTGCAGCAGTCATTCCATTGCATCAGCTTCACCCGCTCGTGGTTCGTCTTTTCCCGCCCTCCCCCTTCCAACCCCTCCCGTCACCTCACCCGTTGATTACTCGTATTCCTCACCGAGATGGGTACTGGCAGGACATTACAGCCGGCAGCACCGACCAGACCGCCACTGCTGCCGCCAGCACCAACGCCAGCCAGCGACATCCGGCGAGATTCGGAACCAGATCCGGAACCAGATCCGGAGCCGTTACAGGCCCCAGTGTACAGCTGCTTGCCCTGCTCGCTGAGGGGCACTTTGTACGTGGCTCGGACCTGGCGGGCAGCAGGGGTAGGAAGAGAGGGAGGAGGGGTAGGAAGAGAGGGAGGAGGGGTAGGAAGAGAGGGAGGAGGGACATATATAATTAACACAATGACAACACACAGACACAAGGTCTTATGTCCGCGGCTCAGTTTCAATATACACATACACATACATATAATACATATACACACACATTCACACACGCGCGCACACACTCACACACTCACATACATACATACATACACCGGGGTGGGGCCCCTCTCACACCTGTGTCGAAACAACCAGCTCCTCAGGCGATGGCAGGCACACCTCCACGGCCGTTGATTTGGCAGCCACTGCCACGAGACTGTCGTACACTTCCTCCCGCAGCGACGTCCCTGGAGCCAACTCACTGGAATTGGGTACGGACGCCACCATGGAAACACTTCGCGCCGCTGCCGTGGCCGCCACCGCTGCCGCCGCCACAACCGCCCCATCTGCCGCCGCCGCTGCCGCCGCCAGCTCTGCGATGGCGTTGCAAGAACTGGTGGCGAAGTAGACCCCGGTGGATGACTCCTCCGGTATCGTTGAGCCCTCCGCGCCGCCGCCGCCGCCGCCGCTGGCTACTGCCGCCGCCTGCAGCTCCCGGCCGGCATCATGGGGGCCCGCCGCCGCCGCCGCCGCCGCCAATGCCGCATCAGCTTCCGCTGCCCTCTCGATATGGACACCGCTGGAATCCGCCGATGCCGTCGCAAGCAAGCGACGGCTCATCGCGCCGCCGTTGACGGCAGCGGTGGCGGCGTCGCCGCTGCTGTTGCTGATGCACGACACGTTGACCTGCGAGGCTGTGAGGCCCAATCTGGAGCCCAGGTCGGCGGCGATGGCGGCAGTCAGACCAGCATCGCACTGCGCGACACAGGTAGACGGGGTGGGATGAGGGGGCGGGGGCGGGGGGCTTACATGATGCAAGGAAACAAGGAATGAACTGCCGGCGTACAAAGCGTGGGTGGGTGGGTGGATAGGTGGGGGTGGGGGTGGGCATTATGCAGGGAAGTGCGGAAGAATTATCAGCAAGTGCCGGTACCGGTAATCCCCGTCCCCCCCTCTTTCCCCCCTTCTTTCCCCCTGCCAACCCCCCCCGGGGCCGTCTCGGTCTGTTTGCCGAAAAGCCCCCTCGCCTGATTTGTCGAATTCAGTTTGTTACCTGTTTACCTATCTGTCTGTCTGTCTAACTGTCTGTTTGGTAAACTGTCCGTCTGCTTGTTTGTTTATTTGTTCGTCTGTCTATTCGTTTGTTTAATCGCGCTCCTCAGACCTGAGGAGACCTGACGGACTGACTGCTGCCGTGCAGCCCGGCGGCTGACGTGCTTGGACAGGTGCGCCTGATTATTGTGCAGAGTTACTCTATTCCAATTACCACACGCACATACATACATACATACATACATGCATACAAACACGAATACACAAGCGGGTATAGTGTTCCTTTCCTAGAGATACTTCCTGATCCCCCTTCCGCACCTCAATCCCCCTTTCTGTCCCTACTCCTTTCACTCCCCTCCCTTCTCACCACCACGCCAGACGCAGGCACCGAAGAAGGCGTCTTGCTGACCAGCTGCAGCGGCGCCGTCACGTCCCAGCCCAACACCTGTACGTCAACCGCTGTCGGGAACACCGCCGCCAGAGCCGCCGCGTCGACTTTGGCCGGGGCGTCGGCAGACAGCACAAGGTCGTAGTCGCGCGTGACGGACAAAAACGCGGATGGATTAGACTCGTTCACGAGAGCTAAGGAAATGCCAAGGAGTTCGTACAGCGGCGGCGCTGGCGGTGGCGGCGGAGGGGGCGGAGGCCGCGGCGAGGGTGGAGGCTTCGGCGGCTTCGGCGGTGATGCCGACGGCAGTAGAGGAGGCGGGCGCTGCGGGGCCAGCGACAGCGGTGACGATGATGGCAGGACTAGGATTGGCGGAGGGTACGGCCGCGGTGTTGGCGGAGACGCGGGGTCCAGAAAGGGGGGTGCAGGAGGTGGAGGTGGAACCACTGGTGGTAACAGTAGTGATGGCGATGTGGCGGACGGCGGCGGGAGCAGCGGTGGCTGCAGTGGGGTTGGTGGGTTAGCGGGGAGCATGGGAGCGGGTGGCGGAGCTCCCATTGCAGGGGTAAACGGCGGTGGGAGGGTTGTTAACGGCGACGGCGTTGGCGAGGGAGATGGCAGCCCTGGAGCAGGCGCTGCCGGCGGCGATGGCAACGTTGGTGACGGTGGGGTAGATGGCGGCGTGGGTGATGGCAGTGTTGGTGATGACGGCGTCGGCGACGGCGGCGTTAGTGATGGCGGCGCCGGTGATGGCTGCGTCGGCGTCTGCGGCGTTGGTGATGACGGCGTCGGCGACGGCGGCGTTAGTGATAGCGGCGCCGGTGATGGCTGGGTCGGCGTCTGCGGCGTTGGTGATGGCGGCGTCGGCGTCGGCGGCGTAGATGGCATCGGCGATGACGGCCTTAACGGCGTCGGCATCGGCGTTGAAAATGGCGTTCGCGAGGGTGGTGTAAGCGGCGCCGGCGTTGGCGACGTCGGCAGCATTGACAACGGCGGCGGTGGCATAGACGGCGGTGTGTGTACAGATGGCAGAGGGGACGAGGGCGGGCTAAGGGCCGAACTGAAATCAGCAGGGTTAGGGTTAGGCGGTGTGCGTTCTGGGGGCCTTGTGGGATACAGGGGAGACCGAGGCGGCGGCGATGGGCACGGAAACGCCGGCGGCGCCGCTTGCGTTGGTTCAACTGGCGGCGGCAGATCAAGGGGCGCTGGCGGCGGCGGTTGAGGCGGCGGCGATGGGCCTGGCGGTGGTTGAACAAGTGGTTGAGGCGGCGGCGGCGGTGAAAGCCTTGGTTGCGGTGGTGGTGATAGGTTAGACCGCGGCGGCAAAGAGTTTGGTGGCGGCGGTACTGGTGGCCGGGCCGGCAGCGGTGAGCGTGGCGGCGGTGACAGCTCAGGCTGCTGCTGCGGCGGCGGTGAGCGTGATACCGGTCGTGAGGTTCCCAGCGGCGGTTTCGGAGGCGCCGATTCCGTGTACGCCGGTCTGGGCTGAGGACTGGGTGGCGGCATCGGCCAAGGCGATGGAGGCGGCGATGGTACGGCAGATGCCCCGTACGGCAAGTATCCAACCAGCGCCACGGCGTCAACCACCGCCCAACGGTCCACGCCCAGCTGCACCTCCCGTACAAGGCTGTTTGCCGTGTGCACGGATAACGGCGATAACAACGATGCCGTACCATTGTCGTTACTCGTCCTGGACGACGGCATTGCAGCGGCGGCGTCGCCGCTGCTGCTCAGACGGTCCGCATCGGAGCTGCCGTCAGGCAAGGGCGGCGCGGCATCACTGTCGTAGATCGCCTGACCTGACGGCATGCTGTCGTAATGATTTACACCGTCGGAGGGCGCCAGCAGATTGCAGACGTATGTGTACGTGGATTCGGCGGCGCTAAGGCCGCGGCACCTGGGCGCGTCGTCTGGAGGGCAATCCACCTGCGATGTTGCGGCGGCTCAGGAGCTTGTGAGCGGCCCCTTGAACGCCCCCCTAACTCCTCCTCAACACCTTAAACTACGGCCAAAATTGCCATTATGCAGACCTCCAATGCCTTCCCCTTACACATATGTTGAATTACTATATATTTACTATATATTTACTAAATATTTACAATATATTTCCTAAAAATTTCCTAAAAATTTCCTATATATTTTACTATATATTTACTATATACTTATTATATAATGTAATGGTGTTCGATTCTAGGTCAGCATCCTAATGTGTGCAATCGGCCCAGAAGCCACCCACTCTGTAACAATCGACACAAAAAATATGTTGCATTAGTTGGGTGAGCCCCCTGGACATTCCTAGCAACCCAAGTCGTCCCTGACACTGGGACACCAGAAGACTCCCGCCACCCTCAGGGCCCGTGACATATATGAGGGAAAATTCTGCCTGATGTACAGTGCCGTACCTTGCGGGATTGACCAGATGCCAGCCGTACCGCCACCTCTGACACGGCACTTCCACGGCTGCTCGCGACGGCGACCTCCACCTGCGGCATTGCGGGACATGCAGCAGGCATGTAAACATGTAAGCGCGCGGTTGTTAAGACCAGCAAAGCGCCGGAACCCCGTTAGGTCCTATTACTGTGGTTACCATTCACTGGTATATGAGTGTCGGTCATTTCCAACACTGGTATCGAGACCGTGTAAAACAGCTTCTTACAGAACATTTGGGAAAAGTGCGTGGCCGATGTGTGGCTTTGGATAGGTAGCTTGGAACGCCTGAAGTCGACCCCAGTAGCTGGGGTACGCGCGTTTCAGGCTGCATTGAATGCAAAGACGACCTGGAGTTTGTCCGGCCGCGACATTCAGAACTTCTGGGCACGTGCAAAAGCCCTCCAGGACGGACACACACACACGCGCGCGCGTGCACGCGTACATGGACGCAGTGCCAGCTCCACTCGGTTGGTAGGTTTGTGCAACATGCCACGAAGGGGCAACGAAGGCAGGAGCGCGGTGGCCCTGAAGAGCTCAGGTAAAGTGTTCAGTTAACTCAAATCCTTCAACGGAAAGTGACTTGTCAACCGGTTAACCCTAGGTAATCAGAGCAGGGTATCGGGAGCGGAGCGGAAACTGTTATCGGTACTACAAATTACAGAAATATCAGCGTCGGGGCCTGTCTTCGTTTCGAAAACATCATTCGCACCCGCTTTTTGGCAACCTACGTATCACAATGTAGCCTTTTTACAAAGTGCGCGTCGGTTCGCAGCTTATTGGTACATCGCGTTTCGCTCATTCGACACAGCATGTGAAGATGTCAGCGATTCGACAAAGGATTTTCGCCAAGCAAATTGAATTTCTCTGATCTGCAATCCACACACGTATATCAACTTCTGAGACGCACCGCACCCTCCTCTTTCACTTTCCAAAAGAAACGCAAGCGCGCGTGTTTCGAAATCTTTTAACTGCTCGTTCCTGGGCATGCCTTTGGACGTAATTTGTGAACTGCTATGACTTTGTGCGCTTGGCTAATGTAACGCTTCAGGTTACCCGTCCGCAAAGTTTATCTGTCAGACATAATTGACAACATTTGGGACGATACACCTTTACCAGTTCACGTCCTGAATCTCCATCGCTGCATTAGATATGGGCGTCACTTTCAAAGTCTATTGAAGACTCCTTTCTTCGGTAAAGATTGGATCGGTTTCGCAAGCACAAACACGTATCCGTACTTACTTCCCAGTCGTTCCATTCAAACGTGGCGAATATACTCACACACTTTGCCACCCACACCGGATCTGATCTGGGTCCGTTTGTATTTTGCCGGCACCTTTTAAACCATATCTCAATCTACCCCCCCTTTATCATCCCGTCCGTCAATCGCGAGCCACCATCCGCCCCTCCCCATCCGAACTGAACCCAAATCGCATCCCACTGACCTGTACTGCATACAGCGCTGAGCTGAAGGTCACGGCAAGCGTAGTCTGTGCCGGGCTGTTGCTGTCGATATCACCGCTTGCAAGGGACCAGAGGGCCGTTTGGTCTGCTCTCGTGCTCGGAGGCCCAGACAAGCATCGGCCAGTATAGGTTGGCGCCCCGAGCAAGGCGCTGTAGTTGGCTGCAGCCAAGTCGCGAGGCTTAGGTGCTGCTGACGCCGACGCTGCGTACAATCTGACCTGCCCCTGCCCGCAGTCAGCAAGCCCCCGGGGGCAGGTATCCAACAGGGCGCTGCCGGAAACTGGTTGCAGAGGCGGTGGGCTCTGGGACAACGTGACTGTTGCTATTGCTGAATCGTTTAGAGACAGCAACATAATCATGCTGAACAAGATGGACTGCAGCGCAAGCCATAATCGCTGCCGGTGTGCAGGAACCGGAGTCTGCCATGACAGAGGGGACTGGCAACCAAGCGGGACTAGGGTAAACCGATGCGGAGGTGACACCCGATAGTGGTCCCGCCACACCTGTGCGCCCATACGATGCCCGGAACATGCGCTGAAGCATGAAGTGCTGACACAATGACTCCAGAGTCAAAATCTGAAATGGACGCAAGCGACAAGCGAAGAAAAAAACACGAGTCCCGATGTAAATTCTAATTGCATATTAACGTCGCCGGAGAAGCAAGGTCACGTTCGAACCAGCAGAAGAATGCATAAGCAAGTACCGGCGAAAGGAGCTTGACTGAAGCAGCTCAACCTTTTGCTTTCTACAAATAATATCGTGGTGCGAAAGAATCCATGGAGCTCCAACTTTGTGGCACCGTGAGACGGCTATACATATGTCGTCCCATCCCCCGAAAGCAAGAGAAACGTTAGAGTTTAAGCCAATGACCTTCGGAAGGTTCCACTACCGTATCACTGATAGACATCGCTGTGCTGCAAGACTGCCGACCGTACCATCGTATCGCCTTACGACACTGCCGTTGACACGTCTTGCACCCCCATTGGCCATGAAAGCCCGTGTTTGGCTTCCGATGTGAAACTGTTTCCTACAGAAAAGCACTTAAGATGTCTCACCAGCTTTTGTTCCCTGGAGCTACCTTCCACGGAGCGCCTGATAGCCGGATTGCGCAATATGATTATGACGCTGTCAGCCTCCTCATGTGGCGCAAGGTATCATAACTGTTGCATAATCTACTACTGTCATCACTTCAGCAGGTGCTATGCATAAGATTCGGCACATAGACCGTTCGCCTCCCATGACAAGGAGCTTAAGGAGGAGCTTGACGTCATGGAGTTTGTTGCTAAGCGTACGACACTAATTATATCCCCGGACAGTTAACGCTTCATGTCCTCTTTCACATCTAAGGCACAGCCGCCGCAGCCTGCCAAACATCCTCCCAGCGGGAACACCGGGTCTAGATCAACGTGACCGATTGGTGCACTTCGGTTATCTTCTTGCACAGACGCGAATCCACTCCCCGCCAGCTTGATTTCCTCGGCCGAGTTGGTGTTGGCGTAGCTGCCAGGCTTGCTTGACCTTCGAGCTTTCCTACACAGCAGGGAGAAATTGTTGCGGCTTCAGCTCTATGGTCGAGGGAAACAGCTCCATGGTTCAAGTAGCAGTGTGCATGACGTCGGATGCCAACGCTATCCCCCAAATGCCGGCCGCTTAAAGGAGGGGGCAGTGCAGGATGTCGGGGGATCGCTCGAGGGATCGCACCGTAAAGTAGACCCTGACTGGATGCGAGTCCTTGTACGCCGTAACACGCGTGCACCGTCCCTAGTATCTCTGAGCCTTCCTGGGTGAAAGTCAGAAGCAGTCGCATTTGCTAGTGGTTACAGGTTACAAGCTCCGCACAAGTGTGGGAACGTTTGTAAAATCACGGAGACGGGTTGTCGCCATGGACGGGCTGTCGCTGGTATACCCGCCCAGCCAGGAGCCAGGAGCCGTTTCGAACGCGTCCTTACTTCAGAGAAGAGCGCCGAAAGCTAATCGTTGACTGAAACTAATGCAGAACGGCAAGAAGTACTTCCGGCTGCATGAGAGGCCTAGGTGGTCTGGGTGTGTAAGAGAAACATCTTGGGCTTGGAAGGGGGCTCTTAGCTCCTTCAGCATTGTGCGTGCGTGGGCCTCGGGGAAGGGGGTAACGCGATGCTGCGGGTCAGTGCGCGATGCTGCGGGTCAGTGCGTGATGCTGCGGGTCAGTGCGTGATGCTGCGGGTCAGTGCGCGATGCTGCAGGTCAGTGCGCGATGCTGCGGGTCAGTGCGCGATGCTGCAGGTCAGTGCGTGATGCTGCGGGTCAGTGTGTGATGCTGCGGGTCAATCGGAAATAGGGGGCTTAGCCAGCAGGCATTGCCGTCTTCTGCTGCGCCTCAATGTCAGCCGTGCCCGCTGTGTAGGCAGGGCTTGTGTCAGGTCCATCTTGCCAAGGACTTTGGCTTGTAAACGACTTCGGCACTGTGTTACCCTGAAACCTGCCCTCCTGGGCACTATGTAGGGCGCTACGTAAGACACTCCCTATGGAACACAAATGCTCGGTATAGCGATGTCGTACCTATTCGCGATGTGTATGTAAGGAAGGAACATGCTGATGCTCCCTCCAAGTACGCACAGGTCCCTCCCTCAGGCAAAACCCAAAAGCAAAAAGCAGCCCATAGAGTCGTCTTTTGCCAAGGGAGCCACCAGATACCCAATCAGGGTACAACATCCTGCTTTGCTATGTTCCGTTACTCTGTCCTGGTACTTCCCCTTACACTTAGAAGCTCGCCATAGTTGTGTAAGGCGCGGGCCAACTAATGTCAGGCTTGGTCTCTTGGTCTAGGCTTTATATTATTTGGTCTGGGCTTGGTGACGCTTGGCCAGATGAGACCAGCTGTGATGTTTACGGTGCTGCGGGGTGAAGCCGAGGATGTGGTGTAGGTTGGCCTGCGAAACGCTGACAAGGGGACGTACAGAAGGCTATAAATACTGTAAGGCGAACCTATCTTTAGGGAAGTCCCGTAAGGGGACACCGTGCGCATCCATCCTTGAACCTTACAGGCGCCCGCTCAGATGATCTTCACCCTAAAACGACTTAGAGTTTTAATGGCCTAACTCTCTTACTGTGATATGCCCGATCATGGAGGAATCTCTCCCGTATACGTATGTACGTTTCTTACTAATTTGAAGCAAGAGCGCACTTCAAATCATCATGGGAATACACGCTGGGAAGTATGTGTAATTCTAGGGTGTGAGCTTATGCATCTTAGGAGGTCCATGCATAAGTTGAAGCTTATTTACATTGTTTACAGTTGTCCTTCGCGGCTTGAGCAGTCCAATCTATTCCATTTTAACTTACAGTATTTGTTTTTATATCTCTAAGGACGGGCGCTCGTGGACTATGCTCTACTGCGGCTGAAGATGATTGCAAAATCGCTAATCCGCAAGTCTGAGGTGCACCAACCGTTATAGTCATCAAGCAATATCATAGCGTGTCTTTTGCGATGGCGAATTCTTCGCAGCTTTTGGTACGTCCACCGCCACCGTGGCCTCCTCCTCCGCAACAACCCCTGGCGCTCTCGGATCAGCGCTACCTGGTATCGGACAACCAGGTGGTCGTATCGTGAGTTCATTTTCTTCTGTTGAGCAACACAGTTCCCCCGGCAAAGGACATCCTGTTCACGTCTGCCTGCGGCCTATCATCCTTGCATGCTTGTGTCTGTGAGATAGAAAGATGGGCACGGTAGAAATTTGAAATGAAATAAGCACACACTGTGTATCTCTCGCGCCTCTTTCCCTGTTGCCTCTGTCTCTTGCGGGGGTTTTGTCTCCCGCCCCTCGCCGTACAGAGTATATATCAACGTGCTCTGGGGGGCTTTATGCATCTTTGGATTTGTCGTACTCCGAGGCTGGGTCCGAGGCCCAGGCGGCGTCTTCCAGCGTCGGCAGGTAGGTAGACCTTTGTGACGTCCCCAGCTGTCCCCAATGGGAAACGGAGTTGCACAGATTGGGAAATCTCCCGAAGCGCCCAGACGCCTTCAACTTTTCCAGATAAGACTAAGGATTAAGCTGAAGGCAATGCAAAGAGATAGCTCGGATAAGGAAACCAGGCAGAACGCGGACGAACGGATTTGAACATTGCATGCCGTACATTAAGACGCTAGAATGTACGGTAGTGCTAGCGTGAATATTGCTCGTTCCCCACTTGGTATCGTCCGGGGCGTACCCTTTCCAATCTCCACCAAAGTGATTGTACGTGCGTTGTTTAGCTACCCAGCTATTGTAACCTCACCGCCATCCACGGCTCCGCTATCGCACCCTGGATAGCGCTTCTTGTGCCGTGTTTTACCTTTCCGGTACCCCGCCCATCTGGTCTTGTGGGTCCGTTTGCCTCACGATGCAGCGTGCTGGGGGTTCTGTACTTCTTGTCCTCTGATTCGGTCCCCGCTTCCTTCCTCCGCCTCCTCTGCCTCCGCCATCGTTGCCCCGTCTCTTGTCGCCCGAATTGGATGGCTGGAATGGCATGCGTGTGCCTGCGGGATGGTGTGAAGTCTCTCTCCCTGTCTCCTCACTCTCTCCCTGTCCCCTCACTCTCTCTCACCCCTCACGCACACACTCTCTCCCCCCACTTTCTCCCCCAGGAGCTTCAGGACTTGTTCATGCGGCCTCCTCGTCTGGTACTGGGCACCATTCATCAGGTTTGGTGAGTGTGCCGTTGTGGGGGTGGTTGTGGTTGTGGTAGTAGTAGCAGTGGTAGTGGTGGTTGTGGTAGCGGTAGTAGTGGTGGTGGTAGTAGTGGTATAGTAGTAGTAGAGTAGTGGTATGTGACCTGCATTTCCCTTTCCTCGCAACTGCATACACACTCATGTGGTGGTACATGATAGGTAATCTCTGTGTTTTCCTTCCTTCCCCCCCCTCCTAAGCACACAGACTTGTGATGTGATGTGATGATTGTGATGATGCACCTGGTGCTTTCGTGATCTGCAGGAACTGGTTGATGCCCCTGTTGGCGGTGTCGGATGCGGACATCGTGCGATGTAGCGGCTTCGACGCACTGGTGCTCACCAGGGTGCTGCTCATAGGGCTGCAGATGTTCACTGTCATGACGGTATTCGGAATTGCCGTACGTAAGTCACCGTACATTGCCGTACCACATCATATGACAACGTACCCTTTGGGTTATTTACACATAATAGAGCCGAGCCGCGTGTGAATTGCACGCTATCAGCACATCACAATAGTGTTACAAGTGCCGCACGAGTGGGGTGGGTGGGTCCGTCAAAGCCCGGGGGCCGCATGGACTATATTTATTGAAAGTTGATTCCACCGTACAACCGACGGCGGTTTGGGTCCTGCCATCTTGACCCCTCCTCATCCAGTCACCCGACATCCGTAGAGACAGGTCAGCCATCACCACCATCTCAGAATGCGAAACTTAGTCCATCAACTAGACGTCAACTCCATACCTTCGCTGCTATTTGTAATTCTCCTTATTCCCCGGATTAATGGGGGTCTGCCCTGGAATCGAACCCAGGATCTTACTGAGCTAAGTAATGCAGTGGAGTTACCAGACCAGACCGGACCGTACACATTTGCAGTGCAGTTTTATATACATACATACATTCATACATACATACACAGGCGCTGATCATTTTCTCATATGCACCCACCCATTTTAACCGAACCCCAAAAGTACCCAAAAGAAATAAAGCCCGACGTGACGGCCGATGTGGGGAAGGGTGGTAGGTAGATCGTGCCGCCGGTTTTCGTTCGAAGGCAAAAGCACCCCCTGAGCGTAGAGGGTTTGCCCTCCACCTAATTAATACCCTCTAGCTCCATAATCTCTGTCTTGGTATGTCTGTATGTCTGGCGGACTTCCGCCCTTTCCTCCTTACCTTTTCTTTATTCACGTTTTCCTTGCCTTTGGCTTGACTCACCGTATCCTCCATTATCATCATCTTCGTCCTCCCCCTCCGTGTTGTTGTCTTCTGCTTCCTTCGCCAGTTCCCACTCCTTGTATCCCCTTGCCCGCTTCTCCTCCTCCTCGCCTTCATCATCACCATCATCATCACTGCCGTCATCATCATCACCATCATCATCACTGCCGTCATCATCATCACTGCCGTCATCACCACCATCATCATCATCATCATCATCACCACCATCATCATCATCATCATCATCATCATCATCGTCATCATCATCATCATCATCATCATCGTCATCATCATCATCATCATCATCATCATCATCATCATCGTCATCATCATCATCATCATCATCATCATCATCATCATCATCATCATCATCATCATCATCATCATCGTCATCATCGTCATCATCATCATCATCATCATCATCATCATCATCATCATCATCATCATCATCATCATCATCATCATCATCATCATCATCATCATCATCATCATCGTCATCATCGTCATCATCATCATCGTCGCTAACATCGACATCATGGCTCTCCCCTGACCATCGACTTCAGTCATCCCGGTCTACTACACGCGAGGCGGGATCGCGCACTCAACCGCCAATTTGGGCACCTTGGCACAGCTGTCCTTGGCCAACGTACCCACCGGCAGCAGGTTATTTATACTGCCTTTCTTCATGACCTACATTTTCATTGGGTAAGGATCCTGTACGGGATCGTACGGAACTGGGCTGTATGAGGGCCGCTATTTGACTGGACGGAAGTGTCATGCTTTGCGACAGCAGCTTTGTCAGACCTGGTGTTGTTAGTTTGTATTTAGTTTGTATTCTTCGGGGGAAGATCTGGGGGAGTCGTGCACGTGTGTATGTGTGTATGTAGACCTGTTTGAGGACCGAGGACCGAGATGAAAACACGTTGGTCGTTCACGAATGTCAGTGGGGGCGTTCATTCGGGATATGGCGGATAGTGACGGATGTGTTCCTTTCCGACACGCGTGCTTGCACAGAGGTGCGTCACTCCCCTTGCCGTACCTCCCATGTTAACTGCCGTACTGCCCAGGTACGGCTGCTGGGTACTGCTCATCAACTGCAGATGTTACGCGCAACTCCGAATGGCATACTTCACCTGCCTCGACGCTCTGCCGCACGACAAGGAGCTGCAGCCCGAAATGGCGGGTTCGGTAGTGCCGAAACCTGGCGCTACAGCTGCTGACGCGAGCACCAGGTCAGCTGCTGGATCTGTCGCTGCTCCTGCGAGTTTCGCTGTCGGCAACAGGACAGGCAGAAGAGACATGAAAAGTAGAAACAAGGCGACCCTGGAGCTTTCGACAAGGACAGGTGCTGCCGACGGGCAGCACCGGCGGCGGCGGGACGCCGAGTCTTCGGCGGCGGCGGCGGCGGCGGAAGCAGCAGCGACGGCAGCAGCTTGTTATCAGCCAGCCGAGGGCGCGACGGAGGCAGCGTCGGAGCAGGCGGCACCTGTGTCAGCGGCGGCGGCTGCTGCTGCTGCAGCGGTTGTGGCGCCGTCGGTGGTGGCTGTTAGGAAGGTGTTGGAAAGGGGGGAGGCCGATGGACCGGGCTGTGGAGCGGGGGAAGTTGATGTCGCCAGTGGGCCTGGCTTTGATCTGGACCACGGTGCTGACGGAGGCAGCGGCGACACAGCGGCAGCGGCAGCGGCGGCCGGCGGCGGCGGCGGCGACGCCACCATCACGATCATGATGCCTAGGATGTCGCTGCGCAGCACATGGTAAGATACGACACAGGTCGCCGTACGGTTTTGCGCTCTATACGGCATGGTACGGCTTTTCCCTGGCTGCAGTACCTGATCCCGAGTATCGGTATGCCGGTCCGTCGCCTTGCCGTTCGTGGCTAACTATGTGGAGTGGGTGCATGTGCGCCCACCACCTCTGCTCTGAGACTTGGCCGGGATGTCGTGGCATGGTGACAATTTGATAGTGTATGTACGGCATATGTACGGCATCTTCAGGTGCGTCCTTGCGCTTTTCTTGTCCCCCATGGCTCGCCAAGTACCTTGTTCCTCTTTTACTTTTCTCTTCAGTTTCCCTTCCTGTTTCTCCCTTTCTTTTTCCCTTTCCCTTTCCCTTTCCCTTTCCCTTTCCCTTTCCTCTCTATTTCCTTTACATTCCTGCTTGGCGTTCTTCCTCACTCTTCCGCTCTCCCTTCCCGTTCGTCCTCCTTCAGGCTGAACATTGCGAACTTCTTCAACCCCTCGCTTCGCATGATGCTCGACTACTTGGACTGGCAGAATCCCCTGCAGCGAACAGCCGCGCGCTTCGGCGTCCGTGACCTTGTACTGCCGACGGTGGCCGACGACGAAGCGCCGCTTCCCGTACGGTTGTACGGCAAGAAGGAGCGAATGATAACGTACGACGATCTAGTCCGGGGGCCGCATCTACGACGGTCTGAGGCGGCCGCCGCACCCGCCGTCGCCACCATTGACGTGCCGAACGAGAGTGGTGCGCAGGAGTACGACAGTGGCAGCGGCGTTAGCGGCGGCGGTGGCAACGGGAAGGGCGTGAGTCAGAGCGAAGCGACAGTGCTGAAGAAAATGAGCGAGGAGCTTGAGCTAACCGGCGGCGCCGTCGTACTGCCGTACTGGCGTCCGCGGGAGGCGCTTCGCTTAGCTCGTGAGGAGTTGGGGGGATTGCGGAAGACGGCGGCTGAGGACGACGGCGGCGGCGGTGGTAGGGACACGGCCACCGCGCCGCAGCTGGGGGCTTGGGGTCCCGGCGCATGCGCTGCACGTTCACGCAAGAGTACGGCAGCGGCGGCTGCGGCGGTAGAGGACGTATGTGACGCTGCCGATAAGAGCGGCAATTGGGACGGCAACGGCGGCAGCGAGCCAATAACTACCGCCGCCGCCACGGCAAATACTTTTGCGCCGTACGTGCGGTACGGCCTCCGCCACCGCAACGTTATGAAAACGGGGAATGGCGAGGAGTCCGCTGTGACGGCGGGCGTTGCGCATCAGTTGTACGGCATGACCGACCCACTGCAGCCGCTACTGCCTGGCAAGAGAAACGTCCGTTTGTTACAGCTGCTCCAGGTGCAGTTGCGTCAAGTGCCTGGCGGCGACGGTCGTGGTCATGGCGTTGGCGGTGGCGGCGACGGCGGCGGCGACGGCAGCGCCCGCGGTGGAAGCAGCACGGCGTATCTCCGCTGTACGACAATGCGGCGGCCTGCCGGACGCGATGGTTTCTCCGATCCCGTAACCTCCGCCGACGGCGACAATGACGGTGACCAGGAAGGCACTCACACACGTCTGGTGAACGCCAGCCATTATGTCGTACTAATCAAGCGCGTGCATCTCAAGCGCGGCCCGAGCTTAATCGACAGGCTGGCTGCGTTTACGTACATCATCGTTAGTCGTGTACGAACGGCCGCCATTTGGGCTGTCGAGAGCGCCGCCAGGCAGTACGCCGCCACCGCGGCCCCTTCCGCTGCGCCGGTACAGCAGCTGTTAGAAAGTGGACATAATGCTCTCGCCGCCGCTGACGTTGTCGCCACCGATATCACCCCCGACACGATCGCTGCCGCGGCAGCCGGCGGCTCAGGATCCGCGGCTGCCTGTATGGACCGATCAGAGTCAAACAACAGTATCTGTACCGCAACCATGGCGCAGCTCGGTGCGGTTGATGTGGAGGCGCAGGCGGTGGCGGTCGCGGCGGCGGCGGCGGCGCCGCCATTGCGCGGCGTAGCTAAAATCGCACACGACGTACGGCGATACTATGAAATGTTTGAAGATCCGGGCAATCGCCTGTACGATCCGTTGAAGGCCGTGCATGCAACTGATGCGAGAGGTAAGGCAGCTAAGGCTGGCCGCCGACCCGCGGTGGGGGCTGCCGCCGCCGCCGCGGCCGGTAGCGGTG
This sequence comes from Volvox carteri f. nagariensis, assembly GCF_000143455.1. Taxonomy (NCBI): domain Eukaryota; kingdom Viridiplantae; phylum Chlorophyta; class Chlorophyceae; order Chlamydomonadales; family Volvocaceae; genus Volvox; species Volvox carteri. Next base: position 111,243 of record NW_003307621.1, read on the forward strand.
GCGGTGGCGGCGGAACAGATAGCAGTGCTGCCAACCTTACCACTTTTGCTGTCTCAACCGCCGCCAGCGGCGCCGCTGCAGCCGTGGCGGCGGCGGCGACTCAGCCGCCGACGTCAACGAGACTGCCTGACATCGCCGTCGACTCTAGCGCCGCCGCGGCAGCCACGGCGGCGGAGAAGGCGAGGGCTGACGCAGAGACGGATCCCAACGGTGCGGCGGTGGCTGCCGTACTCCGTGACTTATTTCCCAAGTCCTTCCAGGGCCTTATCCCCGTCACGAATCACGACGCTGTCGACAAGCTGATCTACAGCTGGGACGCCAAGATGCTCGTCCTTGCATCTATCGTACGAGATCTCGAACAGCTGAAGGTACGACACCACCGCCGCCAACGGTCACGTGTCCCGGCAACGGACATAGAGGACGGCAAGGGAGCATTGGCCGCATCGGCGGCGGCGGCGGCGGCGGCGGCGGCGGGGGGGGTTAAGGACAGCAGCTCCCGCGTCGTTGGCGACGACGTGTTCGGAGGATCAGCCGCGGCAGCGGAGGGAAGGTTGCAACTCCGCGCCGCCGAGCTTCGGGAGGAGATCCGGGACCTAGAGTCACGGATTGCGTTCGAGCGGGAGCGAGCCTTGCACCGGCCTGCTGGCACGGCCTACTTCGCCATGTTTAACAACTCGCAGGTAGTTAGTTCGTTAGGTTGTTAGGTGGACAGTTAGGTAATCGGGTAGGTAGCTGCGCCAAAATGTCGTGATTATGGATGGAGCTGAAGGAGGAGATGAGCGAGCATGTGCGTGGCGGGCGTTTTTGAGATCTAAGCCACTGCTACGTTTGGGTCTTTCTTTTTAGGTGCGTGCGTGGATTGCAGGTGCACACCAAGCTTTTACGTGCTGAAGAGGCATCGATTCAAAGCCCGTGTGAGCCCGGCGTGTAGATGTCGTCCGACATAAAATATATGGATGCTGGAGGCAAAACCGTGGCGGATATTTGAGGTCTAAGCTAAGGGTTTGCTGTATGTGTGTGCTGTATGTATGTCGTATATGCGTGTTTGAGCTGGGGGGCTCATCCAGGTGGCGGCGGTTGCCGGAATGCCGGGGTGGAGCCGAAGTGCCTAGATTAAGTTGTTGTACAATTTACAGTGATGCCTGACGACGACCTGGCGGCCTGGAGATTGCCCGAAACTCGGGATGCTTACCCCTTGGTCCTCTGCCGCAAGGGAAAATCTTGCTTATGTAGTTTATTTATCTCTGCATTTCTGTGACTTAAAAATATTTATTAAATTACTAAAAATTACAAAATTTTAAAATATGGTATGGTTAATGATAGTCATTAATAATAAAATTGTACTAATTACAACTCTAAAACTGTCCACCTCAGGACGCCCAAATGTTGGCCCAATGCCGGCGTGTCGTACCTCCGCAAGGCCCAGGAAGTCTGCTGTCGTTTGATGCCGTACCAGCGCCCGCACCCGATGACGTCAGCTGGCCGGGGCTGTGGAGTACGGGACTAACGGAGCAGTTGGTGCGGCGGGCGGCCATCGTACTGCCCATGGCCGTAATCTTCGTACTGCCCATGGGCCCGTTGCAAGGTGGGTAGACATAATTGGGGGATTTAATTTGACTTGGTTTGGGGGCGATTATTGGGGGTTAGGGGTGGGGGTTGGCGCTGGGGTAGGAGGCCTTATGACTGTCACAAGAGTATAATGTGGCACTCGTACACTCAAGAAACCATTTTCCCCTTCCCCGGGTGTTAGCGCTCTTCCTTCCATATACCTTTTCTCTCCCCTTCCTTCCATTTCCATAACCCTTTCCCCCTTTCCCCCCTCCCCCCCTTGCCGTCGCAGGGGCCCTAGCCTCCCTGGGTGTTTCTCTGTGCGGCGGTCCTGAGACCTTCGAAGGTTTCGACACCAACAACAAGCTGTACGTCGACTGGTTCTGCGAACCCGAGGTGTGTACGACATTGTACGGCATTGTACAAATTGTCATATTCCTCCTCAGCCATCTCTTTCTAGAGCCGTATACACGTACAGGCCATGCCGTGTTCCATCCCAGCCCATTCACGTACATTCGTTTGCTGAGTAATACATGTATTATTTTCGTACAATGTCGTACAATGACTTGCAGAATTTCGGCATAAGGTTGTGGAAGTTGCTGCTCACGGGCGTGTTGCCGTCCGTGGTGGGGCTGCTGTGGACGGCAGTGTGTATGCCGCAACTGCTTTTCTTGTGTAGTAGCTTGACTCGGAGGTGAGTGGGGGGGAAGGGGGGCCGGGGAGAGGAGGCGGGGGGGGGGTTAGGAGTTCTCCTAAGGAAAAAGGGGGGAAGAGATATCATTATCGGGGATGTGCAAGACATACTACCGATGCCCAAAGCCGAGGGGAGGGGGATGCCTGTGAGGGGATACAGGGCACGATGGGAGGAAAGGAGATGGTTGTGGGGAAGTCTGCGGGTGTATTTGTATGTATGTATGTAGTATATGAACTGCCGATGTCGGCCTTCGGTAAGAGTTCGTCTTGTTTGCAACTTCCTCCTCTCCCCCCACCCACCCGCAGTGAGGTCTCACTCAGCGGACAGGAGCGGCAAATGCAGAGTAAGTACGGAGTTCCTTTTCTTTTTTCTCATTCAACCAATAACCACCAGTGCGCAACTCCGTCAACTGCTAACAACGACCTCAACAAAAACGGACCTTGCGGAGTTTCGGTAAAAAAATTGCCAATCACATTAGCCGGTTTCTTACTGCTGCCATGACATCGGCACTAAGTCTGCTGTTTAGTCAGGTTAACTGAATGGTGTTGTCCTGCAACTGTCGTGCAACCGCCAACGAATTAACCAGCCTATCAAGCAAACAATGCCATAGACGTACCAGAATGCGACGGCTGCAGCTCTTGAGACTCGAAAAGCGATTTCGTTACTCTTCCTCAGAACGTAACTCCCCTTGGGATCTTGGGCCCTGCTCTGCTCTGCGTCTTGCTACTGCTATTGCGATTGCTGTTGTTACTCCTACTGTTGATGGGGTGTTACACTGTGGGCGGCTCGCCCGATAAAGGACGAGCACCGGGGGCCCTGACCGGGCCGAAACACAGCGCAGGGATGGGCGCGCGGCTCTACGTCCGTCTGTTCCTCCGCGCGCGCCTCATTCCCTCACTCACGCCAACCGGGACACTCTCCCAGCCCCTGGCTAGGCAACACAGCGGCGCAGAAGACTGCGAACCGATCTATGCGAGAGCCGCACGAAAGGCGCCACTTCGCCTGGCCTGCCTATTCACGCGCTCTCGTCCCTCTTGACCGCCAAAACCAGAACAAAAAGAAAACACCACCGGGGGCAGGGGCTCTACTCGGGGGCCTCCTCTACACACACAAAAACCAGGGCCCCACGCAGCCAGCAAGGCAAGGGAGACACGGAGGACCACGGGCCTGAGACGACACACCGCAAAAGCCGAGACACGGTTGCACAGAAAAGACCAACACAAAGCGAGTACTCGCACACTGGTCCTCGAAGGCCAGCTGTTCAACTACCACGAGCAACGAACAACGAACACTTCCCGAGGGTGGCCACCACTTCCTCGCCGGTCCACTCACAAACGAGGCGAAACTGGTCCGCACGTCAGTCTCCTCCTGGGGGTTGCGGGCTCTTGGATGCAGCCCAGCGCGAGACACAGCANAAACACCTAAAGCCGCGGGGGGGATGACAAGCCAGCACGGCGCCCCCCCAATAAAGCCCCGAAAAAGGCACGGCTCACAGACGCCGCTGGCTCCCGCTTACCACACCGAAACCCCTCCCCTCCTGACCCTGACCGGCCGGAACCAGCAACACCTGTTCTCCACCTCCAAACCCCTCTCCTCCACCGCTTTCCCACCTCTCCACTCCCACAAGCCACNTACGTCTTCTCTACTCTGATGCCAGACAGCACAGAACCCATTCCCCTCACTCCGACGGGCCCCAATTCCCGGGGAGAGGGCAACCACACGAGTACACAAAACACACACAGCCCGGGACCTCAACTCCCCCTGCTAGACCACGCTCAGGGCACTGCCCTCTCGCCCAGCCCTCCAACTGCCCAGGGCCTCCCTGCTCTCCTCGCTCCCTCACCTATCCCTACTCCTGGCTCTCTCACCCCCTCCCTCACTCTCACTCTCCCTGCTCCCTTTCCGGTAAGACCTCGATCCGACTCTATCTCGGCTATTTAGGCCGTGATTTCCACCGGTGCTGCGCACCGCATCCGTTCCTCCACGACCGCCAGGATGGGGTGCTGCGGCCCGACCCTGTCCCAGCCGTGTCTGGGGGTCTCCAGCATTGCGAACGAGCGCAAACGCGCCCAGAAGTCTGCCACCGCCCGGGCGCGTGCGCGGGCCAGTGGCGAGGCTCCTGTTGCGCCCGCCGTTGCTGCTGCTGCCACCGCCTCGCCCCCTCCCGCCCCTGCTTCCTGCGTTGGCCCATCCTCCGCTGGGGCGTTTAGGGTGGGTCCTTCTTGCTGCATTGCACCTTCCGCCGGGGTGAAGAAATCTGTGATGGCCCGCTGGCTTGACCTCTGTTGCTGGGGCTGCCCCACCACCTGTCGCTGTCGCTGCTGCTGCTGCTGTCGCTGCTGCT
>NW_003307621.1:123989-141185 GCF_000143455.1 Volvox carteri f. nagariensis
TGAGGATCCGCTCCGCCTTGTACCCAGGTTCGTGATGGGCAGCTCCACTTCCACCGGGGGGCTGCTGGGTAGGAGATGGACTGGCCCCAGGTGAAGCCGTCCCCTCCGGACTGCTGGCGAGGTGGTAAGCATTGCGAGACCACCTTTCCGGATCAAGATGCTGATTTCTTGCACCTTCACGCCGCTGGGGAGTGCCCGTTGCGGGCATTTGCTGATTCGCGGCCCGAGTAGCCCCTCTGCCTCAACGGGCGGTATTATCGCCCGTAATCTGTTTAAAATGGCCTTGCCCACTGGTCCATGTAGCTGGGCTTGTATGTCCGCGGGGTCGGAACCGGCCGGCCAATGGATTTCCATGGTAACCTGGTCCTGTTCCGCATGAAATGGTGTTCCTTCTGGAACCGTTTCCATTATTATGTCGATGTTCACAAACTTTCGTTCCGCTTGGGCGCGGCTTGGTTGTTGGCGAGCAGCTGGGGCTGTCGCCCGTCCATTTGAACGTTCATTTGGCGCGGAGGTCCGCGCCTGCCCATTTTCTGCCATTCTGGCCTATATTAACTCAAGCATAATTTTCGAGAGTTCTCCGTTTTTGTCGCGGTCGGCGAGGTCAGCCATAGGCAGTTCGTGGTCGCGTTTTAACGAATGTTACATTTGCTTTGTTGTTGTTGTTGTTGTTGTTACTCCTACTGTTGTATGCTACTGTTGTATGCTACTGTTGATGGGGTGTTACACTGTGGGCGGCTCGCCCGATAAAGGACGAGCACCGGGGGCCCTGACCGGGCCGAAACACAGCGCAGGGAAGGGCGCGCGGCTTTACGACCGTCTGTTCCTCCGCGCGCGCCTCATTCCCTCACTCGCGCCAACCGGGACACTCTCCCAGCCCCTGGCTAGGCAACACAGCGGCGCAGAAGACTGCAAACCGATCTATGCAAGAACCGCACGAAAGGCGCCACTTCGCCTGGCCTGCCTATTCACGCGCTCTCGTCCCTCTTGACCGCCAAAACCAGAACAAAAAGAAAACACCACCGGGGGCAGGGGCTCTACTCGGGGGCCTCCTCTACACACACAAAAACCAGGGCCCCACGCAGCCAGCAAGGCAAGGGAGACACGGAGGACCACGGGCCTGAGACGACACACCGCAAAAGCCGAGACACGGTTGCACAGAAAAGACCAACACAAAGCGAGTACTCGCACACTGGTCCTCGAAGGCCAGCTGTTCAACTACCACGAGCACGAACAACGAACACTTCCCGAGGGTGGCCACCACTTCCTCGCCGGTCCACTCACAAACGAGGCGAAACTGGTCCGCACGTCAGTCTCCTCCTGGGGGTTGCGGGCTCTTGGATGCAGCCCAGCGCGAGACACAGCAAAAACACCTAAAGCCGCGGGGGGGATGACAAGCCAGCACGGCGCCCCCCAATAAAGCCCGGAAAAGGCACGGCTCACAGACGCCGCCTGCTCCCGCTTACCACACCGAAACCCCTCCCCTCCTGACCCTGACCGGCCGGAACCAGCAACACCTGTTCTCCACCTCCAAACCCCTCTCCTCCACCGCTTTCCCACCTCTCCACTCCCACAAGCCACCTACTGTTGTATGCTACTGTTGTATGCTACTGTTGTATGCTACTGTTGTATGCTACTGTTGTATGCTACTGTTGTATGCTACTGTTGTATGCTACTGTTGTATGCTACTGTTGTATGCTACTGTTGTATGCTACTGTTGTATGCTACTGTTGTATGCTACTGTTGTATGCTACTGCTATCTGCTATCTGCTACTATTGATACTCTTGTCTGCTACTGGTACTGCCGCAGGGTGGTTTTTCTGGTACTCTCTCTTCAATACGTTTCTGGGAGCCGTACTGGGCAGCGGCGTGTTTTCCCAGCTGGGGACCTACCTGGCAGATCCCAGGAAGGTTCTGGACAAGATCGGACGAGGTGTGTATGTATGTATGTATATATGTATACGTGTATGTGTATCGCGTGTTTAGTGGGGAGGGAAGTGGAGGGGAGGGGAGGGGAGGGACCTTTTTTGAGATGGCGTCCTCAACAAAGAGGACATTGGTTGCGGCCACCCGGTTGATTGTTTACTGGCTTCAGGTGGGGGGGGTGAGAGTAGGAAGGCACACCTCCCATCGCAACAAGGACATGACTCCGGGACGCACATATGTCTGTGGTAGCTGTTTTTTATTCTTATGGGGGCCCCCGGGGGCACCGATTGGTTCCGGAGCTACTGGGGGGCCCCGGCGGGGGAGGAGGTTGCTGGCTGGGGTTACTTTAGGCGTCGACATTGCGTACTCTGCACATCGACAGTTATTCGTTTCTTTGACCTTTCTACACGCCCTTCTCTTTGTCCCCTCCACAACCCCAAAAGCCCTCCCATCCTCGTTTCGCCTGAAATGGAAAAAGATATATATAATGTCCTTTATGAAAAACATTTTTTTCTTCTGCCGTCCTCCTCCCCCTCCTGCCTTCTCGCACCGGCCCTCCCCAGCCCTTCCCAGCACTGCCAACTTCTTTGTCCAGTTCTGCATCGCCCGCGCCCTCTTCAGCAACTTCACGCGGCTGGTGTGGCCCCACGCCGGCGCCATGCTCACCGCCATCTTCCGATCCGTCACACCTGCCGTACTGGGTCTATGCCGGCCCAAATCCCTTCACGCGGCGGCTCTGGCACACATGCCGCCCTCAACACGTGCTATCAGCTACTATAACGCCATCCTGCAGGTAGACGCACGCACGTACGCACGTACGCAGTCTTAGGGGCTGTGGGGTTTGCGTTGTGGGGAAGTTGGTGCTGTGTGTATGTGTGTATGCGTGTGTTTCTGTTACCGGGCCTGACGCTGGCCATGCGCACCTAACCGTATACCCCAACGGGAACGACCGCCCAAGCACTCTCCCCCTAGCGCGAGGAGAGGGGGTTGAGACGAACCACTGGCGCTTGAAGCTGATACCAGGTAACCAGAATGATAGACAGTCCAGGAAGTGAGACAAATATTGCATCGGGAATATTTGCTGACAAGTGACAACTTTATTAGTGGTCTTGGTGGCGACATATGTGTGTAGAACTTGAGGCGGCAAAGAGGAAAAAAGAGGTGTTATGACTTTGATGAACGTTTTTGCTGCTGGTAAATGTGCTTGCTGACATGCAAGTGTTCCTCTCAACCCCACCCCCCCAGCTGACACACGCCTGGCCCAACCAACCCAACCAACCCAACCAACCCAGCCGGCCGACGTGGCGCGAAATAACAAAAGACAAAGCTCTCGAACCCCCTAGGACTCACCTGGTCAGGCGGCACAAGCGGCGGGCCAGGGCGCATGCAAAACAAAACGCAAGGAACTTGGTCAACAGCGGCAAATAAACAAGAAATGCATGCGAAGTGCCGCTGAAGGAAACTATGTTTTTCTATGCTTTTCCCCGGGCAGCACCTTTGCTGATACAGAAATGTACGAACATTACCTCGTTGCTCTTTTGGAACCCTAGGGATGGGGGTATTCCAAATCATAAGCCGCTTAAGACTTGGATGTGCCGTATGTATTGCTTATCCGTATCACCGTACCGCCGTACCCAATCCTCCGTACGCATCCATGTATATACACAAGGTCTCTGGATCCCTTCCTCTCCGAACCTTCCCCCTTCCTGGTCACTAAATTAATGTGTGACGCACATACATACACATACTGCTCGTCCACCGGTGTCAGGTGTTTATGTTTGGCTGTGCGTTCGCGGTGGTGGCCCCCGTCATCCTGCCGTGCTGCTGGCTGTTCTTCATGACGGGTTTTGTGGCCTACCGGTATTCCGTACTGTACGTGTACGAACGCAGCTACGAATCCGGTGAGTTGCTCTGTGAACTATATTAGCCTAAAGCTGATAACGTCAGGATTTTATCGTCATTAGATTGTAACAATTGCGACATCTTCTCCCTCCTCTCCCTCCTCTCCCTCCTCTCCCTCCTCTCCCTCCTCTCCCTCCTCTCCCTCCTCTCCCTCCTCTCCCTCCTCTCCCTCCTCTCCCTCCTCTCCCTCCTCTCCCTCCTCTCCCTCCTCTCCCTCCTCTCCCTCCTCTCCCTCCTCTCCCTCCTCTCCCTCCTCTCCCTCCTCTCCCTCCTCTCCCTCCTCTCCCTCCTCTCCCTCCTCTCCCTCCTCTCCCTCCTCTCCCTCCTCTCCCTCCTCTCCCTCCTCTCCCTCGGTGCTAAGCCCCCTTTTCCTCTCCATTGCCCTTGGGCTGCCCTGCCGTACACCAGGGGGCCGCATGTGGCCGGTGCTGTGCAACCAGATGTTTGGATTTCTGTTGCTGATGGAAGCCTTCACAGGCACCGTGTTTTTGGTCAACCAGGCCTGGATACTTGCGGGCGTGACGTGGGTCACCCTCACGCCGCTGCTGCTGGTGCGTTGGGGGTTTGGAGGGTTTGGGGGGTAAGGGGGGATGGTTTGATGGGGGGGGATTGGGGGCTTTAGGGTTGTGGCGGGAGAGGAGGGTGCGGGGAGTTGGGCTGGGGGTTACAGGTTTCGGGGCGTGCGAGTTCGAGCTGGGCGCTTACTGAGATGTCTTTCCTCATGCCAATTCTGCATCGGCGGCTGTAGCTGCTGTATAGCAGTTGTAGCAGCAGCTGGGTGATGAGGGGAGGGGAGGGGTTTCGGCGGGTGGGGTCCCGGGAAAGAGGACAAAGAGAAAAATCGGTGGAAAGGAGGTGCTTACATGGCCATGCACTGATTAATGAGTGCAACTCCTTTATACATACCATACATGCTTACTTACCTACGGACACAAATTGGTTACAATCCGCCATAAATGTTTGCATTCTTGTTTGCATACTTTGTACTTCTTGATCTTTAGGCGTAGTAGGCTTCCCTCTTCCCTGTTCCAACATTACACCCCCAAACACCCCCCCCCCCGCCCACACACACACAGATGTTCTGGCGGTACTGCTCCCGATACTACTTAGAGCCCATGCACTTCCCGCCGTTGTCAGTGGTGGCTTCGGAGCCGCGAGGTGTACGACTAAGCCCCCTGGTGTACATGCCACCTGCATTGAGGTGGGGGGTGGGGGGGGAGGTAGGGGCCGTGCGCGCATTTGTATGTGTGTGTATGTTTGTGTGTGTATGTATCTGTTACATACCGATTGGGACCTGACGCTGGCCAGGGGCACCTAACCGTATACCCCAACGGGAACGACCGCCGAAGCACTCCATCATTGGAGGGGCGTTATATCGGCCAGAGTCCTAACCGCTCACCCTCATTATCGCAAGGCGCCATCACCTGTTCGAATCCTCCAGCCAGCTACACACACACCAGCTCAGACGCCCAGCAACGTCCCTTCCACCGAAAGCGCATGCTCTACAGCTGCGCGATCTGCCAATGGCTGCACTCCACTCACACCGGTGCGCCAATCGCGCCACCTTATCCTTGCGAATCCTGCCGCCGCCGCCCGGTTTCGTTATCCAACCACTATCCGGTATATACAGCCTCTGGTCCAGGCCCTATGTAGGATTTTTCCTCCGCCACTGCTCTGCGACAGTGTGTAGATCTTGATGGTGAGCTCCCCCTCCAGCCGCCCAGCGCACTGGAGGAACCTCAGTGTCTCATCTCATCAGCATTCGACACACCGATCCATTTCACCCCTTGGGGGGTGGGACCAGTGTGTGTCTGTGTTTGTGCGTATATATGTTTGTATGTGTGTACGTAACAGGAAGATAGTATGGCCTAGCTACGAAGTGCCCGTGATGGGGCACGTCGTGTTTGTCTGGTCGGCGCTTATGGGGTTCGCCTGTGCGTGTACGGAAGTGAGTGTATGGCCACGTGTTGTGGTGAGTGGTGTGTTGTACCGTGTATATGTATCGGACCGGGACAGGCACTGGCCTAGGCAACACAAACTAAGCCCTAACTAACCTTAACCGTAAACCCAACTAACATTCACAAACACTGGATAACGGCAAGACCGCCGATGAACCCCGGTTGCGGTGGGGGCCTTGTCCGTGTCGTACCTTGCTTCAAGAAGAATCCCGAAATGATGCAGTCCCTCTTCCCCCTGGGGGGCCGCTGGCCCCGTTGGGTTGTGTGCATGTGCGTGTGCGTGCGTCCATGTCGCATGTCGTACTTGCCGTACAGGCCTGGCGCGGTGGGCTGGTACCCGGAGCAAGGCAAGGTGAGTTCGTACGGATCCGCGGGGTCCACGGATGGCTGTCATGTCGCGATGCCGACATGTGTGTGTGTTTCTGTGTGTGTGTGTGCGGATGTGGATGTCACGGACAGATAGGGCCCACTAATACCCACCACCACGACGGCGAAATTGAGGGTCCTGCAGCTGGTCATCGTGCTTGCCGTACATCCCATCTGGTTGTCGTATCTTTTACTGTGGTGGTGGTGAAGGTGGTGGGGAGCCACAGGCGGATCCGCAACTGCCGCACCTTGACCTTATCCTGCTCCGAAACCCGACCGCAGGTGTGGGAGAAGTACGGCATCCCCAAGCACTGGTGATATGATACCGTACGTCCGAGCCGGGACCCCAGTCGTGAGTGTGTTGTGTGCCGGGGGCGGTAGGGGGCGGTGGTGGCGGGACGGGTGGTGAGGAGCTGAGGGGCTGAGGAAGCGGAAGCGGACGTGGGTCCTGACTCTCTGTGAGGTCAACACCTAATGAGGCACATCAGTATATGTGTATGTGTATATGTATATGCATAAGTGTATACATGTATGTATATATGTAATACGTATATGTATATGTACATACGCATATACATATACATACATGTACTGCTTTATCGTTGGTTTTCACCGTTGTCGCCTTCTTCTCCCTTTGTGGTCGCAGTGCAGCCGTTGTCGCCGTCGCGGGCTCTCGATAGCCACCTGAGCTATCTTGTCCCTCCACCTGTCCATATCTATCATTAACCCTACTATCCTGTCTATCTATATAGTTACAAGTTACAAGTTACAAGTGCCGCACGAGTGCGGGGGGTTGGGGGTCCGTCAAAGCCGGGAGGCCATGGACTATATATATCTATTTTGTGTGGTGATGCCGAAGGAATGAATCCGTTCGGGTTGGTTATGGTCGTTATGGTCGTTGTTGGTGGTTGGATGACCGGGAAACCCCACCCGCCACCCTGAACATTTCTGCGCATGTGTATCATACCCACCGACCTCCTCACCCATTTCTATTAATAGAAATGGGTGAGGAGGTCGGTGGATATGATACACATGCGCATGATATACAACGATATATGTACAACACGGTGACGTGTGGTGGTGCTGATGTTGTGGTGCTTACGTTACCTTCCTCCGCTGCATACTATTCTTCCATGTACAACACACTTGTTGACGTACATACGTACATACGTACATACACATATAAAACATTTATACAAGCTGTTCATCCGAAGGGGGCAGTAGTCCCCCCTTCCCAACGTAGGTAGACGGGGAGAATGTGATGAACAAGAACAGGAACTCTTAGGCTCTTTCCTCTCGCTTTCGTGGGCTTCGGCTTTTCTGTCCGTTGGGATTGCAGTGATAGTGTTGTTGGAGCTTTGTCGGATTGGCGTTGGTCAAAATGGCCGTGTGTCATTTCACACTGTGGATGTGGCGGTAGCACCACCACCACCTTTGTTGGACAGCGGCTGTGTTGACCACACGGGCCGTTCGGCGGGGCGGGTTGCGCAACCTACCCGCCATGTGGGTCTGGGCGTAGCAGCTTCATTCCGTAGCGAAAATGTCCGAGCGAAAATGCGAACCTAGCAAGTCGTGTATTTGAACGCTTAAATTAATTATTAAGGCGCTGTTTTGTCTTTTTGCAGTTGGTGGCTTTCACCTTTCGGTGAGAGGAAGCAGGGGAAATGACGTGTGCGTATCTGCGTATGTATGTGTGTATGGACGGTGTATGGTCTGTTTTGTCCCGCAAACCATCGTCTGCTTCTCCCAGCACCAATAATCCATCGTGCGCATGGCAGCGGGAATGGCAGATGTGGGCAGCACAAGCATTAACTAACCCTGCAGGCTGCTGTTGCATTCATTGCGTGGCCCCTATTTAGGCAACCTCAGATGCCCCCTCAGTAAATTCGAAATGGAAAAAAAGAATCGAGGCGCGACATTCTGTATCCGACCTAAAAGTTTGGTCGTTAAGAGAAGTGGAAGTGAGCTTTACACCAATTGGGAAATGATATGATATATTTACAAAATATATGAAGTCGTTTTTGGTCTGGAGATGAACCTGCAATTTGCGACTTCGCGATCCTACGTATAATTCCTGAGTAAACACTTGACGTCGTCGGGAGCATGAGTGACAGTTTATGGATCCGCACCACGCTGGATTGTTGGTGGTTGCTGAACCCTCTGTCTCTGCAGATGTTCGGGTGAGTGGATGAGGAGGGATCCCTGAAGGCTGGATCAACCGCCTTGGACTTGCAGTTCGTATGGCGTGGTACAGTGTGGTAATGTGGATGGAGCTGTACGGTGCTCAATCCAATATACGATATGCCGGGTATGGCTGCGATATAGGTATTGGACCGGCTGGTAGAGGTCACTGGAGGGTTGCCGCCGCGTGAATGCGGAGGAGGGAATGATTATTGCTGATAAGAGGAAAGGCCTGATACGACCTCGCCTCGCCTGACGGAAGTGCTGTAAGGCGGAGAGTCATACAGTCGGGTGTGTTAGGGGTGTGCTATGACTTCCTTTTTTGAAAGAACGTAGTTGGTGGTTGAGTCATTGCGGACAGGGCCGTACCGCTGCATGTGCGACCTACATACATAATATGACGATGACGGCCAAACGGGACTGTGGCCATAAAGGCCGTGTGAAAGGTGCTTCCATTCGGGCTGCGGTGCCAAAACAGGCCAGCGCATTCAAATGAGGACGTTGGCGTGAAGCCGTACTGCGTGATGAGGGACAAGGAAGGATTTGGCTTCTGAGCGCATCCGCACGATTGATTCGGTTCGGAATTTGGATATTTGGTACTGCCGCCGCCGTTGCTGCTGCTGCTGCTGCTGCTGCTGCTGCTGCTGCTGCGTAGCTTCTTCCGCAGCTCTAAGGGAAAATTGAGGTTTGAGCTTTTAGCTTTGCTCGAAGGGCAGTTGGCCGGGGCACTGCCGGAGACACATAGAAATAGAGGACATGGCGGAGATAGTCACACACTGCCGCACAGACGAACCGGCCAGGCCAAAAGTGGTTCTGCTGGCATCTCACGAAATTGTTTGTTAACGGTGGCGGAAATTTCAGCACAAATCGGATCCCATCGGGTTGATATGGCCTAAAGCGTGCCCAGAACAGCAGCCATCCATATGCACAGATAAATATGCCTCTCAGGATCATGCCAGAATATTTGCAACGATTAATGTCAGGTGTTGAACTTTAGTATGGTGTACGTAATTAATCTCCTATTCGGTTAGGGGCTATATCACGTGCAGCTCATATAGTAAATCAATCGATTTCACTGCCACAAGGGAGTCACCAAGATTTATTATAGCTTCAAAGGAGAACGCTTGATGCAAAAGCTGCTCAGATAAGGAATCCCTTTTGCTTTTCGGAAGGTCTTCAACACATCATTACGTAAACTCCGATGTCCAGTGCCCTTTTGCACCTTTCGTAAACATGTCCGATTGATACGAAAGCAGTTGTTCGAAACGCTGTTAGGGCAATTTTTCCGGACGACATGGGCGGTACAAATGTTACTTGTTTTCAGGTGGTTGTCGTGATCGTGATATGGTCATAAACGGTTTCTTGGAAAGGACTCAGATGTTGCAATTGTTTGTTTTGCTCTGCCTAGACATTCTTGTGAAAGTATAACTGCAGTCTTGACGTCTTAGCCGATTATTCTCCTGGTTCAATCTCAAGGTCAGCTGCCGCTCCATTACGTGCACATCACCATCGCAAAAAGCTTCCATAGGTTTACCACCCTATTTCCATACTTCATGATAGATCTATCATGGTTCTAGCTTGCATGGTTCAAATGCGCTGAGCTTACAATCTGTACTGTGCGTCCGTGTCGCTGCCTTCTGTACTGCTGTCATTCAGGACAATGGCTGTGACTTGCTTTCCCTGGTTTAAGAGAACTGGAAAATTACCAAAAGCGTTTCGGGATGCACCCAATTCTGAGGACGCTGATTCTCCGCGGGTGCAAGCATCTCGCAAGGCTCTATTTGAACAAGTCCCTGCTGCCTCGCCGCCGGGTCAACACACGGCGCAAGGCGCGAGTAATGGCTATCGAACATCAGCCTCCATAAGTGACGGGAAATTAGCGGTCACTGTGCGTAGCCAGCGTCAGCGAATCAACACAGATTACACCCTAATCCGCGCGCGCGAATCTTACGAAACCGTCTGACCCTCCCTCAACCGTCTTTTAACGAAACGCAGGCTTCTGCCAACCGTTGCAATAATGCCAATGCTATTCGTGACTCCTTGATCATGTCGACGACCTCAGAAATGATAACCATCGTGACGGTGGCGAGCGAAGAATGCATTTATCAGAATACAGCTTCAGTCGCCTGGCTGGGGCCGTACATGGTCGAACATGTGACGCCTCGCGCGAGCATGGAAAGCTTGACCACGTCTAAAGCCAAAAGCCATTCTCCTGCCGTAGGAGCAGGATCAGGGCCCGCGGGAGCGCGGATATGCATGAGTGGTGGCACCAGCAGTGGTCTGCCGTCGCTGCACCACCATTACCAGCGACACCACCACCACCACCACCACAACCACTGCCAACGACGAGGCGGCATTCTGTCGGAAATCTTCTCTTGTGAACCGGAAAAGCTAAAATTCATGTTGGACGAGTTGATACCGGACAACGGCCAGCCGAACGAATGGAAAGGTAACTCGCACAGGCTTACATAGGAAACAAACTGAATTAACCGTTTCGTAACACTTGGTTTTTATTCTTTATAAATTTAATTAGTCTTTACTGTTTTGGCAAAGACCTAGCGACAGAGAGCCTATCGCGTCAACGTAAGTTTCCGAGGGTTCCGAGGGAGCAACGAAGGATAAAAGACTTTTGCCGCTTTGCTCTTTCCGCTTTTGCACATCATGTGACATCTTCCATAGCTGTTGCGATCGACGTTTTGTCAGGGGTATAAATCGTGCCCATGAATTTGCATGCCCACTTGCTGTATTGCTCCACACTTTCTGTTTACTGGTTGCTCTCCTACTGACCGGTTGTAACTCCCCAGGTGTCGTACGAATGGAGGTGAGGACGCCTCGTCGTACGCCGTTCTGTCAGTTCCCCGCCCTCGACGTCGCCGCCAATTCCACCAACCCCGCCGCCGCCGCCGCAGCAGCAGCAGCAGCAGCTACCGCCGCCGTTGCACCTGCGGGGGATGTCGTTGCGGCTGCGAGGATGCCGTCAGGGCCCCCTGCCGCCGTCGCCGAAGCCACCCAAGCCGCGGCTGCCGTTGCCGGCGGCGCTGCCGACCTAAGCGAACGGCGCAATGGCCGTCCGCAATCCGCAATCTCCCGTCGCGGCATGCCGCGCAGCGGCGGCGGTGGAGCCGGCGGCGGCGGTTACGGCACCGGCGTCGTCGTCGTCAACGGAGCAGCACCTACTGCTTCGACGGCTGCCGCCGCCACAGTTGCCGCCGCCGCCGCCATTAGTCCCGCCAGCACGTCCGCCAGGAGCTGTCGGCCGAATCCCGCAGTCCAGCTCCGAAGCGCCTCCATGCCCTCACCGCAGCTGGTTCCCGAAGAGCCGCAGAACCATCCAGTTGGTGCTCCAGGTGGTTCCGGAGCCGGAGCCGCTGGGCAGCTGTTGACGGCTACTCCAGGACTGGTACTGAGCTTCAGCGAGCGACTGCAGTTGGAGACGGAGCTAAGCGTCTCGTACGGAGAGAGAATTGCTGCCGCCGGCAGCGGCAGCGGCAGCGGCGGCGGCGGCCGCCACCGCCGTGGCATCTGTGGCGGCGGCGGCGGCGGCGTCAATAGTGACGGTGTTCGGCGGAATTTGGGCGATTTAGACAACCTGGCGGATGACTTTTTGCGCGCGGAGGCGGCGGGCGCCGGCAGTGACAAGGATATGGACGAGGCGGCGGCGGCGGAGGAGGATGTTGGTCCACGGGGTTTTAGGCCGTACAGCGTGTCTTACAGTTTGCGGCGGGACCGTCAACCGCAGACTTCGGAAAGCTTCGTGGTGGTGGGCCGCCGCGCGTCTACGGACCGCAGTCGGCTGGGTGAGTCTGTGTTCTGGTTACTCGGGTTGCACAGGTTGGTTGGTTGGTTGGATGGTTGTGTTGGTTGCATAGGTTGGTTGTGGGGGTTAGATGAGTACCAGGGTTTTCTTGTTGTTCCCAATAGTGAAAGGGCTGTGTCGCCAAGCATGGAGAAAATTATTTGTCATACGAAAGGATTTTAATGGCGTGATTTACACAGATTATGTAATGAGTATACCGTCTTACTAACCATTTCAAATTCAAGCCGATGAACTTAGGATTTAACGCAAGTCGATAGCAAGGTGTTCATATTTACGAATTTGGCGCCACGATTTGTGTAAGTCCCTCGATGATCCGTTGACGCCGCGAAATGGTGTAAGTCCTCCTCCTGGGCGACATATGCCGCTTTGCTGGACTTGATGCCCGTACTGCAGCTGCTACGGTACGACAGGCGTTCGGGCTGCCTGATAGCGATGACGGCGGCAGTGGCGGCGGCGGCGAGTTACGGCGGAGTCTTCGGCCGCATGCCGCTACCGCTATGCCCTCCTCCTCGGCCCGCGGCTTCCCCTACCCTTTGGGGGCGATCTCGTGCGAGCCAGGACAGGATGTCAACGCCCACAGTGACGGCGGCGGCGGCGGCGGCGACCTTAACGTGGGGGGAAATTGGCGTCACGCACATACCGTCTGCGGCTTTAGTGCGCATGCCGGCGCAGCGCCGTCCAGACTGTCGCCGTCGCCGTCGCCGTCGGCCGTGCCAGCGTTGGCGGCGACGAAGGCATTCCGACGCCACAGCATGGACACCATTCGCCGATTGACCCACACCGCGCTCTCACCCATTCCCTCGTCCTCCATGCTTCCCACCCTCGCGGGCGCCCAGTACGGTGAAATACCGTACAACGACTCCAACGGTAGCGGATATGCCACTGCCGTATCCGTTCTGCCTGGCGCCGGCGGCGTCGGCTCTGGGGTCGGCTCTGTACGCCGTTCCGTAGAGCTTGTTGCAACGGCGGCGCCGGCGGCGGTTTCACTGCCGGAGCAGGTTGCAGGGTTGTCGGCGGGGGCTGCGGCGCCAGTGAGGAAGATCTACATACAAGTCGGTGGTGTGTCGTACAGGGATGAGTTGACCGGCGCCGCCGATAGCGGCGGCGGTAGCGGCGGCGTGGCGTCCAGACCGTCAAGGGTCGCGAGTGCCAGCAGACATCCGCACCACCTGGCAATGGCAAACGCGGGGAACTCAGGAGGCCGCAGTCTCCGCAACAGCCTCAAAACTCTGCTCGGTCGTGTTTTGCACAGGAACGGTTCAAACGGAGACATCGTCGGCGACACCGCCAGCCGCAGCAGCGGCAGCAGCGGCAGCGCTGCAACGATCCCAAGGGCAGCCGCCGCGACGGCAGCTGCAAATGTGGTGGTGGCGGCGGCGGCGGCGGCGGTGGCGACGGAGCCCAGTGGCG
This sequence comes from Volvox carteri f. nagariensis, assembly GCF_000143455.1. Lineage (NCBI taxonomy): Eukaryota > Viridiplantae > Chlorophyta > Chlorophyceae > Chlamydomonadales > Volvocaceae > Volvox > Volvox carteri. The sequence goes on from NW_003307621.1 coordinate 137,550, forward strand.
GCGCGTCCCCGGACTGTCCGGGGACGCACAATAAGATTATTAGTCCGTCGTACTTCCCGCGCCGTGCACTCGCGGCCACGATGCTCTGGGCCTTGGGGGGGGCGGCGGCGGACGGACTGATGTTTGGACAGACCTCCGCCTGTACGACACCGACATCGGAAGCATTTGCGGCGGGTCCACCGCCGCCGCGGCTGCCCCTGGCGGTTTGGTCGTCATCGCCTGGTGCGTTGGCGGTCGCTTCAACCCAACAGCTGCGATCGCCGCACGGCAGCGGCGGCGGCGGCGGCGGCAGCAATGGCAGACCTTCGTCATTGCAATACAGGTCAAAAAGCGCTGTAGCTCCGGCCATAGCAGCGGCGGCGGCGGCGGCGACGCCGCTCCATCTGCGGGGCTCCCTGGATTCAACGCGGTCCTGCCGCCGGGTCCTCTCGCTACCGTGCGTAGAGCGCGGGTTGTCTGTCGGCGGTAACGGCGGCTGCCGAGTCGGCGCCGGCTTAGAGGACAGCCTGTCGTACGCGCGGATCACCATCACGGCCAACGACGCTGTACGGCTGTTGGATTGTGGGAAATCGTACACCATGGGGACGGTGGCGGCAGCGTCCGCAGCGTCGCCAGTCCGGGCGGCGCCGCTGCCGCTGGCAACGCAAACGTCGCTGCCAATGGCGATGCCGCTTCACGCGGTAACGTTTGCGGGTAGCTTACGTACGGCACCGCCAGCGGCACTTTTCCTAGCAGCGGGGACGTCGTCGTTAAAGAGGATTCCGAGCGTCGGATTGCGTCGGAGCGCAGACGCGGTATTGACGGGTACGAACCCGGTGTCGGTTGGCGGCGGCGGCGCCGCCGCCGCCGCCACCGCCGCCGCTGCTGCCTCCGCCGCTGCCGGCGACGGCGGCGTCATGAGCGCAGGTGGTGCTGCCTCCACCCGGCGGAGTCCTCCTTCACGTTGCCTGTCCCAATCCTCCCAATCCTCCCCCTCCCCTTCCCCCTCCCCGTCGCCTGGCTCATCTGCGAGCTTCAAGTCCGAGGTTCAGCACAGAGAGGAGCAGCAACAGCAGCAACAACAGCAACAGCAACAGCTCAAATCTCACGTCGTCGTCGCGAACATCGACGGCGAGATGCAAGTTCGACGACGCGCCCCGACGGCGCATTCAGCACCGACGTGGACCTGGGAAGAAGCCGGCGGCATGGACGGCCAGCGAATTGAGCCCGGCGCCAACGAAGGCGGTACGACAGCAAACAGCGTGTTGACGGAGGCGGATTCGCGGCTTTCTGCAGGACATAATGTTGTTCCTACCTCTGCAGACGTTGTCGTAGCCGCCACCGGCGACGACGGCGGCGACGAGGGGGCGTTGGTTGGCCGGGGCGAGGAGTGCTGGCATGAAGTGTGGGCTCGCCGTGTCGTGGACCCCATTCTGGGGGAGCCCGTCATCATCATTGCCCAAGTGGGTTTTGGTGACGTTTTAGGGAAGCTTCAGTGAAGGAAACATCCCTGCCGACCTGGGACTTGAACTTGGATTACTTCGGGTTCTTTCCTCCTGGACTGCTGTAAGGAAAAGGAAAACGGTACCTTGTGAAGAAATCTTTATCCTTGAAACGCATGTGCAAAAAGTCACCACTTCTTTTAAAAAAAATAAATACGTCTTTCTTCTTGCTGATGCGATCAACCTTTTCGTAATATAAAATATATGATGTTAACCAACAAAGAGAATGAATATCTTGCACACTTTCCATCACGCTGTAGCATGACGTAACAGCGCGCGTTGTTTCGGAGCGGCACTTGGCGCTGGTGATGGAGACGGAACACCGCCTGCTGGAGCAGCTCTACCCGCGGCACATCCTGGAGGGCATAGTGGAGGACTGGACGGCACATTGCACCGCCACCACCACCACCACCATCGCCCCCACCACCGCCGCCGTTGCGACGGCAGATGATCTGCCGCCCCCGGGCCGCGTGTCCACATCTGCCGCCGCCGCCATCCATGCCGCCTCGGCATCCATCGCCGCCACAGCGGCAGCAGCGGCGGCTGCCGCCTCCGGCCCCTTATCCCGCTCCTGGCGGCCCGGTGTACGGGATCCGTACGCCATGGCGACGTGGCATCCGCAGGTGTGCATTCGTGGGGTTGTTGGGGTGTTGAGGAAGGGGGTGCATGCATGCATGTAAGTATGTATGTATGGATATGGTTATGCGTGTTTCTTAGGAGGATGGGAAATATTGGTATGTGTGTATTCGTGTAGAAATGGTTCACATACACACACGCGCACATATCAGGTATTCCCCCTCACGCATCGTATTCTCAAATTGGGTTTAAACAGCGCCCCACCCTGCGCTGCGAATATGACGTCATCTCGAGATCTAGTACGGCGCTATCTCTCATCTGTCGCTCTAGAGTGCGGCGCAGGCTTAAGAGTATAGAAGCATTCTTAAGTTCGGGGGCCAGTTCGGGTTGCAAAGTACACATGACGTGCGGAAGGCTGCCGTCATGCTCCTGTATAATGTTCGTGGTGCGTTGACATACATACATACATATATAGCGTTGTTTGCGAATATGATTGTGTGCATGATTGTGGCTTTGTCTTGTGCTCGCAGGTCACATTGCTGTTTGCTGACATTTGCGGTGAGGTCGCTAGGACGGTTTATGTACGGCATTTTTGATATATGCTTTGCGGTTGGGGAGACAGACACGGTGGCTTGGCGGGTGTCAGGATCCGTAGAAAGGAGAACAGCGTGACGCGGTCGAAAACCCTAAGTTACAACCTGGTAGGAGCCTGTAAATATAAGCATTGCATTGTTACGTTTATCCGTTCAGTTTCCGTTTTTTCCGTTAGTTTCGGTTGGTTTCGGTTAGTTTGTTGCTTGGCTTGATACATGCGAAGCTGTGGCTCGTTGTAGTATTAACCTGTGATTGTCGTACCCGTGTACCGCATACATGTACGGCGCAGGTTTCACGCCGCTGTGCAAAGAGATGGAACCTCGCGCAGTGATGCAGCTCTTGAATGCGCTGTTCAGTCGCTTCGACGCGCAGCTGGATAAGTGTGGCGTGTTCAAGGTGCGAGGAGTTGGCCAATTCCTGTGTGTGCCAAACAGTGACTGCTGTTCTCATGTGACTGCAGCTGTCGGCAGTGGCGGCAATACATAGGTGCTGCAGGTTGGGAAGGACGGCGGCCAGACGGGCGGCGGAGGGGCCGCTGGTGTACGGCACTACCTGTGTGCAGCGTACTCCAGTGTTGAAGCGGCGGGCGCTGGTGGCGTCGCATGCATTGCGCTGCTGTTGCCTGTGGGATAGGGGAGGGAGAGCGTGGGAAAAGTGGGTAAAGGGAGGGCGGGGATAGGTCAGGTCGAGAGGGTGCAGGGAACAGGGAAGGATGGGGACGCTTACGGTTGAGCGGTTGCGGTAAGGAGGGATGTGGGCTTCGGCTGGTGAGAAGAGTGCGCGGGGAAAGCTGCAGTAGGAAGGGAAAGAAACTGCCTTGTGCTCGTGCTGTGCAACATTTGGTGCCTTCTCCCTGTGGACTTCTTTTGCCTGGCAGCCCCAGCAATACGGCAACTACTTATGTGTTACTTGGATTAACTTGACAAGCTGAAATTTATAAGGAAAGAAGGAACGGTGCCCTGTCCCTGAGAGAATCGAAACAGCT
>NW_003307621.1:141432-145061 GCF_000143455.1 Volvox carteri f. nagariensis
CTCCTCCCCCTCTGTTTTTTGTTTTTGTTTCTTATTATTACTTCCCTATTTGCTTTCACCCTGTTTTGCCTTCACCCTGTTCTACCGGCGTACACGCCGTCCAATGCGTCATCCCGTCCCATGCGTCATCCCGTCCAATGCGTCACTAGGTCATCTCGTACGACACCACCTGTGTCGTCCTACGCCGCCTTTGCAATTCTTTATTACTTCCTGACTTTTCTTCCATTTTCATATAGTTTCTTTAGGTTTTCTCATTCCAGCTTCCCCGGTCAGCAAGTTTTATACGCCTTTTCAGCAGCATCTGCATGAGTTCTTGTTTTTTCGTTCGCGGCTCACGATTTTGCCACCTCTCTGCCTCGCATGTGCCTTTGCCCGCTGCTCCTGCTGCCTGGCCAGGTGAGTCCAATAAGTTGGTTCGAGCTTCTTTGGTATTTCGCGTTGGCGTCGGTAGGCTAGCCGGAATAGTTTAGTTTGGGTTGGTCGGGTCAGTCGCGCGTCCTAGTTTTTTTGGGGGGTTGGGAGGAACACTTGCATACCGGCAGCCCTTCAGTATCAGCAATGCAGCTTTCTCTCCTGGCCAGCAACTTCACTACTTTTTCTACACCTACTAGTTTACGGTTTGGCTATAATATTTCTGGCGGCTTAGGTAGGTAGGACTTCCTACTTCTACGTCAATTCTTCATCCCGAGGTTACAGTCGTCATCCCGAGGTTACAGTCGTCACAGTCGCCACGGACGCCTTTCGGTCAGTTCTTTCGGTTGCTACTTTCTTGCCCTGGCAGCAGCTTAAATCGCGTGTGGTTCGTCTTTCCCTCCTCCCCCTCCCCCTTGCTCTCCCCCCTTCAGGTTGAGACCATCGGCGACTGCTACTTCGTGGCGGGGGGTTTGGTGGAAACGGACGAGGACGGCATGACCACCGTACGGTCCCGCAGCAGCTGTGACATGCGGCAGCACGCCGTACAGGTGTTCAGGTTTGCACAGGTGCGGTACGGTGCTGAGCGCGGGAAGTAGTTACGAGGGCCCTGCAGGCGGGGGGGGAGGGGAGGGGGGCCACCATTGGGGCTCCTGAGGGGGGGGCCGGAGCTACCGTCACATACGTGCATACATACATACAGACGTGAGAAACACGGCGGGAGAATAACGCAGCTCCAGAAAGCGTAACACACACATACTCACGCATATGGTGATGTAACACGCACACATACAGACATACACACACATACAGACATACACACACATACAGACATACAGCCCATAGATATGTTCACACGTTCCAGGACGACCCCAGACACCGCCAAAAGGCCCGCCAGTTTGTCTGTTTGTCTGTTTGTCCGCCCCGCTCTTAACCCTTTCCCTCCTCATCCCCTTTGCTCCCTCTGCCCTTGCCTTCCTAAAGCCCTTCCCCGCCTCTTCTACCTCTACCCTCCCCCTCACATGCAGCACATGTTGGCTGCTGCTCGAGAGGTGATCATCCCCAGCACGGGGCGGCCCGTCCAGATTCGAATCGGAGTCCACAGCGGCCCCGTGGTCAGCGGTGTGGTGGGCACCCGAATGCCGCGGTTCTGCCTCTTTGGTGGGTGGGTACGTGTGGTGGGTGAGGGGTGCGGGAAGGTGAGGCGCAGAGGTGAGGGACCTGTGGACCTGGACGCATCGTATTTAGGGGAGCAGAGGGGGAATGTGGGAATAACGGGAATGAAGCAGGAGGATATCTTTTGCGATATCTTTTTGCCAGCTCCACTTTATTGCGGACCCACGGGTGCGTGTGTGTTATGATGCATTTGGTGCCGTACATTTATCCGTACGCTGGACGTCTGACGTGTTGACGCAAAGGTGTATGTGGCGTCGGCGGTAGGTGGCGTATTTAGGTCACATGCCATGTACGATTATGTGTGTGTGTGTGAATGTAGGGGATACTGTGAACACGGCATCACGCATGGAGAGTACGGGAGTCCCGGGTGCCGTACACGTTTCCGAGATGACGTACATCCACTTGGAGGGCCTGCCGGGGTGGGCACCCACGGGTGGCATTGAGGTACGACAGTGTATTGGTAGCACAGCACACCTCAACACCGTACACAGCGTACACGTGTCTTTCCGTGCGCCAAACGAAACGAGCTTTAACAGTGGCAACTCATGGGGCGGCATGACTTTTTTAAGTTTGAATTCGGAACGTGGTTTGTGTGGAGTATGGGAGAATGGAAATCTTGCGATAACTTTTCCCTGCCATCTTGGGTGTACGACACAAACGTACGGCAAAATGATGCTATGCTAGGTTGAAGTATTAAGCTGGCACCACACCACACCACACCACACCACACCACACCACACCACACCACACCACACCACACCACACCACGTAATACCGTATAGACAACACCACATCACACCACATCACATCGTAAATATTTTAGCTGCTGTTTATCGGTGTTGTATTGTTTATATCGATTACGTCTTGCTGTGTGTGTTTACGTAGGTCAAGGGCAAAGGTCACATGAAAACGTACCTGAACTTTTGTCACAACGACAACAACGACTTACGCAACAGCGACGTCGGCGCTGTTGCGGCGGACGCGACGATGGGGTCCTGCTGAGGCGCAGGGCAGCGGGCAGCAGCAGCAGCAGCAGCAGTGACGTCGTCAATAATAGTGGCAGCAGCAACAACAACAACAACAACAATGTCTAGTGTTATACCAGGACTTCAGAAATGCACCGATCGGCGGATGCAGGTCCCGTGATAAGCCCTGCCCCCCCGAGGACATCACAATTATCCCCTTCCCCTCAAGCAGGAGGGGGAGCTCTCCCTGGAGCCTAGCCTAGGATCCCGATGATTTGGCAGCACCCACAAGGTAATTACCTGGTTATAACCATCGTTCACGTGGCCCATAAACGCCCGTTCAGCCGAATCCGCCTCCGTTGGGATTCGATCACAGGTTTAAACATAGATATTTTCACAATTCCAATTATGTTTTTATAATACTTCAGAAATGCGTCATTAGACGGGTGTAGAGTGATGACAACACAATATCTTCAGAGTACTACACCCAAGCAGATGGCGCCCGGGGCGAGAACCCCTCCATCTGACAGCCTCTTTGCGTTGCCTCAATTTTTATATTATCAATGTACGTATGTAAGTATGTATGTCCGTATGTCGTTTATCATGATATCCGGTTACGGGCGGACCTCCGGCAGCCGTGCGTTTCACCATCCCCACCACCACCGGCTGCCTGCCTGCCGGCTTCCAAGAGGTTTGCATGCGGCGATAGCCTAAGGGGGTGCATGGTATTGCGCATGTATACAAACAAAACATATATGTCTGTATGTCTGTACGTGCAATCTGGAAACATGGGAGTTGTTGTGAATGAATTGAAGTCTAAGAGAGCTCAGCCGAGCGAACGTCTAGCAGGAGTTCGAGTGTACGGATGCTGTACGGAGTGGTATGTGGTGTACGCGGTGTATGCTTGGCGAAAATTGAACAACGGATGGCGAGCTGCTGCTGCTGCCGCTGTCTGAGGGTCACCAACAGCTGTGGTGCGTGGTAGCAGCTATAGTTCCGGAATTAGCAGGATCAGGAGTAGCAGGAGTAGCAACAATAACAGAGATTGGCTGCTGGTCTACCTGGTCCTTGGTATTG
>NW_003307621.1:145111-180526 GCF_000143455.1 Volvox carteri f. nagariensis
GGAGAGGGAGAGGGAGAGGGAGAGGGAGAGGGAGAGGGAGAGGGAGAGGGAGAGGGAGAGATGAACCAACGGAGTTGCCCATATAGGCCATAGTTGGGTTGTCGTACTCGGTTGGAAGTTGGGCCACCAGCGGCCAGGCGAGGGCTGTGTTCACATGGACAGAGCCGGCCTGAGGCCTTTGTGCGGCTAAACGTGTGTGCGTGTGTGTGTATTTGCGGTCGCACGTGTGTTTGTTTGTATTCATGTATAGGAGGAGGGACCAACATTATTACCGGGAGGTAAGACAGCGAGCAAAGAGAGCCACGTGTATGTATGTATGTATGTGTGCTTGTGGTTATGACTTGCGCATGCATTATTTCACCCACCGGGAACTGGGGTGAGACACCGCCGGGGGAGCTGTGTCTTACTCGCGAGCAGTAATACATCGAACTTTTGGACCATATGCTTTTTATCTGATTCCAGACACAGCATTGATGTTAAGGTGCGACATTGTATCCTTAGATGGCCCCAGTTTGATACCGCCAAGTCATGATGTGAAGGTTCTCAACCCGTAAGCGAGTGGTCGGTGATGGGCTGGTCGGTAACTGATCCCCGATTGTGGTGACCTGCGAGCCGACCACGAGTGATGTTGGCGCCGTCGTTAATGGGCAGATTCTGTCCACTGGTGATGGATTCTCAATCCGAGGATGTCACTGACTTCTCTGAAGTGGCCATATGTGAGGACGACGAGGGTGCCCGGAAGGCAGGACGGTCCAGCTGGAGTGGCCACGGGTGAAACCATAAAACCCCCTACATCGCACAATCGTGCGAAAATTTATATGATCTGCGTGTGTTACAGCAAGGGCCATAAAAGAAGGGGCAAAATAGAAGGGCGGGCTGCAAAGTTTTAACTCGCAGTCTGAATCCGTCCGGATTTTTACTCGGCTTGCTGTATCTTATATAAACGGCTATAGTATCTGTTGTGAGATGTAGTGGCCGAAACTAAACTTAATTTCCCGTTTAAGTTGGTAATAAATTATTACTAAAAAATTACTACTAATATTTTGGAAAACGTGCACCTGATAGATGAATGCGTGATGGCGAAACCGGCGTTGCCTAATCACGTGATTTACTTTTATGCTTTGTGCTTTCCTGTATCACCGCCTCATTATTTCTGTATTCGGCGGCCCCGACAGCAATCAAGCTACGCGCGTACCTGCGACGCGCGACGACCACGCGCCCTGCTGAAACCCTACTAGTTTTCATGAGTAGTTAGTTGCCTTACCTCTTGAAGGCGGCGGGGATAGGCTAGGGTTACCTGCGAGCAGAAGAGTATGCTTGCTTCCGCGGGAGGAGGCGAGCCTGGTCACCGACGGCGGTGTAATGGGCAGAAGCCGCAGTGGAAACCCGTCAATACTGACACATATCATACGAACTCGCGAAATTACTATATCCGTCCCACTCTCCGCGTCTTGCACTACGCTCGCACCGGTACGGCCCCGCCGTACTCCCAACGAACAGCCGGGTACGCTTTTGGCAAGAATACACATTAAAACCTTGGTTTCTTTTCGTTATTCTCAGAAAACCTCTTCAGTTTTTAACTCTTGCTTCCGTCTGTAGGTTCCATCTGCGCTCTCGTCAATAGTCGTCATCATCATCAGCAGCAGGAGCACCCGCAGCCTAGGCCTCATTCAGTCATCCAGCAATAGACCTGTTTTTTCCTTTACCTGTCACGTTTTACCCTGCAACTAATTTATAATAGCTCTTTCTGGGTCTGACTCATCAGCTGCGCAGCCACGCGGACATTTTAACGGAAACTAAAACCCTGCTGTCAACATGCCATCTGCATCTCCACCCACGCATCAGCAGTTCATCATTAAGGTTTTGGCGTCGGCTATTTCTTACTCGTAACCGTGCAGCTTTTTGTTTCTGGCTAGTGTTCTCAACACTAGTTGACCGCCGCGGCCGCGGCTTGTTGAGTAGTGAGTTGTGGCTTTGTAACGCTCTGGCCATCACTATTGCATCCGATCCACTTCACCTTCAATAAATATCCATCGGCGTAAATCCAATGTAATACGGCAATAGCCGGCGTCAAGTTATTATTAACAAAAGAATGTCACATATATAAAGCTTCTGCTCTGTTTGAAATGTGGAATGCATGCCTTAGCCTTATTTCATGTACAAGGTCTGCAGCAGGTGATCCACGGGCTGACAGGGTACCAAAGAAAACTGCTGACGACGTGACGCACTTTATACGGAGCAAAAAACAAGGATAATATTTATGTAATGCAATGGAGAGATAGATGTATACAGCTGTTGATGCGCGGAGAACAGAGGGTTCATCCGCGACGTTAACGAATTTAACGTTAATCCTAAGTGGAAACATCCCCTATGCCTGCTTTTTCATGGGTTGAGTCTAAAAACGTTTTTGCTGTTGTTGTTGTTGTTGTTACATGGTCGTGGGTGCGTTCCCCGTACCTGCAAACCACCCTAGTACGAGCCGAGGGCTCAAGGGCTGCCAAATCGCCTATAAGCACCATCCTACCTCGCACTTCCAACGAGACAAGTGATGAAGTATTCTAACGACCAAAGGGAACGATAGAGTTGCGGTGAGACCATATGCGTTCCAGCATCCTTGCCAGGCGTTCAGGTTCCCACTTCATAGCGTCCTTCATATGTTCGAAGCGTGGAAAGCCCATATCAGATCTGATTTCGTTTTTGTGAGAAAAAGCTGTGCTTGGAAGTAGCTCATTACATCGCGAGCAGTAGTATACGTGCTTCGGTGTTATGCTTTGTTTTGGTTTTATTCGCTAGCTCTCCTAAACCGAAAACTGTGCATGACACTGCCGACACAGCAGCGTTGCCAGAACAAGCGTCCAGCAGCAGACCTGTTGGATATGCTAAGCTCTTACAAGCTCTGCCAGGCGAGACAGAGTATGCCTGCAAGGTAGTGATTCGGGTACCGGACTTGCAGTCAGCAGTGAGCTGGCTGCTAGCTCACGCGACAATGAAGAGACCCAAGAATCACGTAATTGCTTCTATTCGCTCGCGCGGAGCCAAATGAAAATTAAACAGGTAAGAGGCATTGCACAGATATACTCTTAAAAACGCTAAGGTTTTGCGTCTCTGATTAACAATGGGCCGCGGGTCCAAAACCTGCCATTAAACTAGAATCTACACTGCACCTCCACACATTCAGGACTTGCATGCAGAAGTGCATCCCAAATGCAAAATAAAAGGTATACTTTACCCTTAATCATTGATCGGTGCAGGCAGGACATATTCGCAGTGACATGATGATGAGCAGCACAGGCAGATACGACGGTGGCTTCGAAGCTTTCTGCTGGGTCGGTTTAAGAATCAGGCCGCAATCAGCTTGATGGTATCTCCCAGCCATTCCTTAGACAAAGCAGTGCTCATAGTAGCTTCACGGCTATAGCTTGCGTTGCATGTATAATTCCCGAACACTAAAATAATAATAATCCTGAAACCATTATCTACATGGATGCAATAACACTCTTTTTTCTGCATCATCATAAAAATTCGCGCGGAAAAGGCGCATCATCACCATGCTCTGTTTTATTTGCGCTAAGATACTATTAATATTACGACGCGGCAGGCGCACACGCGGCTTGCATTGACGACGATCTCGCGGCATACTGACAGCAGCAGCTCTTTTATTTTTCTGAATGGAGGCGTGGATTCATTCACAGAAGGGAGCAAACTAACAGTAAGTTTGCATAGGTTTTGGGAACGCATGAATCGGCTGCTGTTGCTGTTCCGGCGGACTGCCCGGTGCAGGCAGGGCGGGCTGCTGTTTGAGTCGTTTGGAACAGGCCGGCAAAACTGCAAATAATAACAGTGCTGTAACAGATAAAAAATAATAGAGATGCATCCAACGGCTAATCTACGTGCCTTCCTTCTGGCCCTCACTACCCCTCGGCGCAGGCTGCGACGCTTTTGCGTTGCCCTATCTGAGGTTCTACATACAAATGCAAATTAGCTTAGAGCTACGTAGGCAAAGTAACGTTGTGCGCTTTACATATGCTCGTGCAGCAGGCTAACATGTATGGGTACGTAGGCGGACATCTGACATGATAATTGCACGCCGCCGAGTGGATCTGGATCTTTCGGTCACTTCTTTTGGTCGATTTTTGGTCATTAGGGACCCGCAGCCTGACGGGGCCTTAAGCCGAATTTCGGCTGCGGGTACTGCGGGTACAGTACCCGCAGTATTCGCAGGATTTGCCAACCTCTGATCTCAATAGGATGCAGGCAGGGTATTAGAACGGGCGGTATGCACGGACAATGAACAGAGACATACAGAATTACCGCATGATGAATTTAATTTACAACGACTGCACACTGCCCATCAGGGTGAGCCCATCAACACGTAAGGCCCCCCCCTAGGTTACCATGCAAGCCCGCCCGGCCGTCAGAGCGATCAGAGGGAACCAAAATTTGGGAATAGCACCTTGTGCACTTCGTGTGCAACACTCACAGGCGCCGGTCCACCACCGATAGAATGGGAGGGTCGGGGCCCACGCCGACTTCTAAAACAATATTAGTTTTTGTGTTTTTTCAATTTAAGAGGACTAAGTATTCTTATTGACATGCAGTTGATAAAAGCATATGCTCATAAGAGGCCTATCTGCTTAGTAAGAACAACCCCTCACGCCGTTGTTTGTAGCTCTCCAACTACCAACAAAGCAACTCCCCGAGAGCCGCCTGACTGTTGTGTTCCCGTGCCTGCCATGAGTCGTTGAGGCCCTCGCTGGTGAACATGTGCCCCTCTACACATAGTAATCTTGCATGGCCGCCGTCGTCGGTGGCAACGCTAATACATGCCGGCACCGCTAAGTCACCATAGCCGAATGTAACAAGTCTTACTGAATATTTGTGAACGAACAATAAAGAACAATAAAAAAAGCGGTTGTGATGTGCGCTGTCTGTCAAACGCTAGTTTTTTGTAAATGACGCCAAGACCTTTTCACCTCACGCAACTGCCAATCAACCGTCCAAACTGTTCCCCAACCGCGCGCCTCCCAGGTCCCAACTGTGAAATGCAAACTACAAGCTTTCTACGCTATCAATTCATTTTGTACTAGATTAGAGAGGCATCCAAGTCGACAATTCACAGGCCTGCAACGTTGCACAACGCCATCTTTGCAGTAGCGGTAAGGTCACGTCGTCAATTCCAACCCATCGTCGCATCGGAAGCGTCACGTCGTACCTTCCAAGCCTGCGCACCGTCGTCTTCTTGTCCCTCCTCCTGCCTGCGCCTGGTTGCTCTAAATTAGTATAAAAACCCCACCGCGGCTGCTAACTTCTCAGGTTCAAATCGTGGACACTTCCCTTCCCTTCACATTGTGGGTCAGGTAGGCTCGCTACTTTTTTAACGCTCCATCCCACCCAAAGATAGATCAGATAGAGGTGGTTGTGTTGGCCACTTCAATCACTCTCTTGTCATATTCCGCAGAGATATTGGTGGACTACTAAATAAAGAACCCGCTGTTCGTTTTCTTCAGATTGCCGTCCGAGTTTCCTTTCCGCTGCTTACTACTGCTACTGCTACTACTGCTGCTACTAGCGGCTTCTGGAGGTCGGTAGAGGTCGTTATCGGCGATGATCGCCCTCGATGTCATCGATCGACCAACTTGCCAACATAATGCAGCCACTGAGTGGCACAGCCACAACCCACACAACCACACAGTCATGCACACACATAGCCATGCACACACACACACACACACACACACACACACACACACACACACACACACACACACACACACACACACATCTCGCATTATTGTCACGTGCACCCAACGACACGCGGCGCACAACAACTCGCACATATATATACTACCGCCCAATCACTTATCGCGCATTTCTGCCACCATGTGCACGGCGGCTTATCATCTGACAATAAGCGGTTCGCCCTTGTTCCTTGCTCCTGACACGCAGATAGAACTATAACTAATAGCACACACACGCGCTTATATGTCAGCTCCGACCGCACAGCGCCAGTGTCTCCCCCGCGGCCGCCGCAGCGCCGTTTCCAACCCCGTCGTGATGCGGCCTCCAATGCTGCTGCTGCTGCTGTTGCTGCCAGTGCTACTGCCCGCTGCAAGCGAGGCTGCCAGAAGCATCATGGACCTCCGCGGCGGGGGCAACAGCCGCGAGTGCGACCCGCTTACGTTTCCGTACAAAACTCTCTTCTATGACAACCCGTCGGACTGTCGCAACTACGTCCTGTTTGATGTGGACGCGGGCTGCATGCCGGACTGGCGCCGCGCTAAGGAGGTCTGCGACAGCTCGGACATGGAACTGGCGCCAGCCGGGGAGGAGTCGTCCCTGGGTGCGTGTGTGGGTGCGTGCGTGTGTGGGGGGTTTATGTAGCCTCGCGTATATGCTGCTTAATGCGCACTTGCTGGCGGCACCTGTGTCCCGGTATGTTTGTTGATCAATCTGACGACCTGCCAGGATACGAGAACCAAGTGCTGAAGTGTGTGCACGAATGACTGCACCCACGCGAGCTCCGTAGTCCGTGTGTATGTGTGTATGTGTGTTACACCTTGAGTTGCGTTACTTTCTCCAAGGGCCCATAAGCCTACTGTCTGGGGGGTTCACCCCCCACAAGCCGAGACAGGGCGGCCCCATGCAGTGCCGGGAGGCGTGTGTGTCAGGAAACTACAACAAGATAGGGGTTCGTGGTTCCGTGGTGCAGCGCATGCACGATGGTATTAGCACGATTATGCACGCGCACACGCAATTCCATGGGAACACACACAAGCACACACATACACACTTACATACATACACATATGTTGCACGCCTACGCACGCCGTCCTCGCAGCCGTCCTCCGGGAGCTGTGCGCCAAGAACCGCTACACGTGTTGGATGGGCGGGGTGCCAGCAGACCCCTCCTCCGACCTGTGCTACCTGATGAGCCAGGAGGGAGACGTGCACCTGCAGGGCTGCGACCAGCCCGTCCGCTTCGTGTGCCGGAGCCGCTACGCTGGTAGGTTGTCTGTGTTGTCTTGTGTTGTCTTGTGGGTTTACTTGGGCTTGGGAGCGACCGGTGACCCACGGGACGCCAGCCCCTGATCACAATTTTTAACATATGTACATACGTACATACGTACAAAAGAAATAGCCGAAGCTGGTGTTGTTGCGATGACGTGCATGTGAGGGTACACCTGCTGTTAGACTGACAATTCTTGCGCCGGATGAACCCTGGACGGTGCAGCTTTTTTCTTAGTTTTTGGTTTAATTTGGCTTGGTTCACCTTTCTGCTTGTTTGGCCCGGTTCATGTCGCTGCCTCATCCTTCACAATCATTGCCAGACCTCCGCTGCGCCGCCCGCGGGAGCTCCCAGCGCTGGTGGCCGTCCCCGCCCGCGTACCCCGCGCCACCACCTGACAGCGACAGCCCACTCCCCGCGGCGGCTGCGAATCTGGGTGGGTCCATCATCTTTTCGGTGACCGTAGACCAGTAGACTGTTGTGGTGCCCGCCTCTGACGCCTCCCATGCCTGTATACGTTCTCCTGTCCCTCTCTCCTGCGTGTGGTCCAGTCCCTCTCATTCCAATGTGCGTGTCCCCATCCCACCCGCCGCACCGCTGCTGCGGCGCACAAGGCGTCTGCCGTACGCACGTGTTTTGTTCGGTGCTACAGTCATGTGACGCGACAGCCTCCGGAGCCAGCAATCATTCCCCAAACATTCACACGCGCATGTACAGACGCGCACACGTACGCACGCGCACACACGCGCACACACGGACATATTCACGCACACAGACATACGCACATACGCACACGTACATACGCACATATGCACACGTACATACGCACACACACGCGCACATATAGATGCACACACGCACACACACGAACTGCTTACTACCATGCAACCGTCAACATCGACACAAGCCTTCTGAGTCCACATGGATGAGGATGCGATGAGGCATGTACCAAATCGTCTCAGTTGAGTAGTCCGCATCCCTTGTTGCAGGTGGTGATGACCCCAACGTGCTGACACACGAGGATGAGACCGGCTCGCAGTACCGCTTGTATGGGATGGATGCAAAGCAGGCTACGACGTACGACGGCGCAGCGGCCTTCTGCACCGGTCTGGGCGCCGGTTGGGACCTGGTGCCGTACGGGGATGACGTTGGGTACCATGCCGTACAGCGTCTTTGCTCGGCCCGTTTGTTCACCTGCTGGCTAAAGCGCGCGAACGGTTTCCCGTACTGCCCGCTCATGGCCGCGGACGGGACCTTGCAAATGCAGGGCTGCGACCAGCTCGTGAGGTTTGTGTGCCGCCGCCCAAGGCAGATTGCCTAAACAAGCTGGCGTGTGGAATAATTTCGGGCTTCTTCAAACCACGATGCTAATTAGCTAGCTGGCACATTTATTGTGATTCTCGATTAGATTGGCAGCATTTAGGAATGGGATTTTTGCTACGATGTCCAAATGCCCGTGTGAGCCCGTGTTAGATTCCGCTATATGCTTGAGAAATGGAACACTGCTGCAGATGGCAAGGAGGGCGTAGTCCGAGCAGTCCGCGCGCTACGACGGAGAGGCCGAGTGGCCGGTTTAATTGATTGATTGATTGACTGAGGAATGCGAGCTTACGGCAGCCCTGAGGTTTCTGTTTACTACTGTCACCCGTATCGTTTATCGTACATGTTACATGTTGTTGTACCGACCGCTGGCCAGCAACATGTGTTCCCCCCCTCCAACGGTTCCGTCCGGGGGGGCATATTCGCGGGTTAGATGCTGTATATAATCAATAGCAAGCCACACACTATAATAAATATATGTTGGGTCCGGCGGTAGGCACTACGTATATGATATATGAGCGTCATGGTGTTATCTGGATTCACAGTTGTAAATATCTTTTTATTTATTGATATCCAAGCCCTTTGCCTCGCTAACCTATCGACGTGACGTGCGAAGTAAAATTTACTGCATCCAAAGCTGTAGCAGCAGTTCGCTATGGCATATTACACTTTTTACAGAAAAAACGTTTGCGATATCAAAATCATCAAAATCCTATAATCTCCAAATGATCAGATTTCCTTCCAGCACACAGCCTCCGTTAACCTCAGGGACTAAAAAGAGTACTAATGTTTTGCACACGCGGTGTACATATATCCTCGAAAAAAAGTCTTGTTTTACCTTTTCGAATTTCCTCTTTTCAAAACCAATTGAAACACTGTCAAGCACTGCCCTGAAATACAAACGGACTGAATATGATATGACCTTTTCTGTAGCCGTATGCAGCGCCCCTCCGTGACAACGCATCAACCATTGAAAGCATCATCATCTAATCAACCCCAACCTCAAATTCCGTGCAGCACCTACTCACCAGCAGCAACCTCAACCTCAACTTCTTAACTACATTATAATTCTACACAGCCTTGAAAAGCCGCCAACAGCCAACAGAAACAACCGCAAGAACGAACATATTTTCCACCAACTGCCAACAGAAGCAACCGCAGTGGACAAAGCAGTGGACTCCTTTTTGCTATTGTGGTTGTTGGCTAATAATACTGTTTAAACAGAAAGAGAACACACCACCCTTAAGTTCTGAATCTACTTCACTCATTTCCCGTTCTCACCACTCATGTACCTCCTCTAAGTCAATCAAATCTGTGTCCGGCGCGGGCCGCTCACCAACAAGGTATATAAATCATCCAAGTTCTTTTTATAAACCCCCAAGTCTTCCGTAAACACCCCCCCACCGCCTTCGCCTAAAAATCGTTGCAGGTCCTCTGCAATACGCAAAATCAATGACCTGAGGCCGCCCAGCCTAATGCGCTCTACATCATCGTATCGTCTGTACGTCTTGAGACAAAGCGAACGCTCCCAAAGCGAACGCTCTTGAAGCACACGGGGCATACACACACGGCGCACACACAGGCCTAAGCCCCACCGAGGGACCGAGGGACAGCTAGGCTAGCTACTCCCGCGTGCCGGCCCCCTTCCGCATCTAGCTGGGGACCACCGGCCCTCAACCCCGTCATCCTGGACAGGACATGCAGCAATCCTTCCTGCACGTGGAGCACGACGACAGCTGCCGGGGTGGTGGGGGCGGAGCTGATGAGCTCTTGTCAACAAGCAACGTATCGGTCGGACCTGGTTCGGTCGGACCTTTTCCTCCAATCCCAACGCGGACTTAAAAACGGCTCTAAAGCCATAATTGCTCTGGTTCCCCGGGAACTGGGCAACCCCTGCCGTACGGAACATGAACATCTCGTATTGTATTTGGAGATTTGAATCATGGCCAATTTTGCAAAGGCGCAAGAACCTGCACACTGCCTGCCACGCATCAACCTGCCAGCTATTAGCAGCAGCAGCAGCAGCAGCTGCAGCTACCAGCCGAAATGGTGAGGTTAGCTAGCCCGCATATGCTACGGACCAGCCCACATCTGCTCGCTAATAATCCGCCACCCCTTTCCATTCTGCCCACCACCTTTTCCTCCCTTCACCTACCCCTTCCCCGGCCATTCCCATTGTGTCATGCGCAATACAACACAACGAGTTTGCAATTCCCACATCATCACCAGAACATTTCCATTTCCAACCCGCAACGATCACAACTGCGAAACGCACACACACATACATATATACATACACACATACATACGTACATATGCACCGTCCCCAGCAACTCATGGAGCAAGCAACCCTGCGAGGAGAATACCTGGAGGTTTGCGGATTTATAATTCCTCCAGGCACTAGCATTAAATCAACCAGCGGGACCCCAAAATCCTCGTCACAAGCTCACAGGCAACTCACCACGGTACATACATACACACACAAAGTATTCGCATTATCGCCGATGATATCATCATCACAGCTCGCGTAACTTGACAACGCACACGCAGTCGTTTGCACATACGCGGACTCACAAAGTTCCCCCCAATAGACACATACCCGCACACCGCACATCACAAGACCCCTTCGGGTCGGAATGAAATCAACATGGGCTGGAGAAGGAAGGAGGAGAGGGGCCCCATCTTGGCTGGAAGGATCCCGGGCGCCGCGGACGCCATTTTCCCTCCCGCCCACAATCCACCGTGCAAATCATTATCAATCACCATCGCCATCAGCAGTAGCAGTAGCAGTAGCAGTAGCAGCAGCAGACATCTCCACTACCATCATCGATAAGTTACTCCACAGTCACAGCTAACACCACCAAAAAACCCTGCATAACGGCAATTCCAGCCGTAAGCCCCCCAAACCAAAGCATCAACTGTACTGCGGGGCCCTATGACGAGGGCTCCATGTGAATAATAGTCGCCGTACTAAAGAGTCACGTGTGACACCCATGCCGTACCGTGCAGGGCTTGCCGGTGGTGGCGGCGCCGCACAGTGCTTTCCTCTCTCTCTCTAGTTGCACCCGGTGGGGGTGTGTGAAGGGCGGTGAGGCGAGAAATGGTATCCAACCAAAATAGAAACCCCCGCACGGGTGATAGAGAGAGTGTGTATGTATGTGTGTATGGAGGCAGCGGGGGTAGTGGAGAGATGAATGGGCCGGCAGAGCAGGAAAACCCCACAAACCCCAAGCAGCTACGTAATCCTATATCTTTTCCGCAACGTCACAATCAAACGGTCCTGCGTGAAGAGCACCCTGCAACCCCCCAACACCTCAGGAACGAAAAGACATCATCACCTTAACACACAACCTACTGCAGACACTCGACACCGTCTCACACGACCGCTCGCATCGCCACCATGACGCAGCTCGCAAGGTAATACACTCCTACATGTGAAGGGTTTTTGCACAATTGTGTAGCCATTTGAACAGCGCAGAAAAAAGCAAGGGGGAAGAAAATGGTGTTTCACGATCTACCTTAAGGAATGCAAGAAGAAGGAATTACGGTACGGTACAGAGAGAGAGAGGAAATAACACAAGATATGACCATGCTCCAAAGAGAATGTGGTAGTAGGCTGCATCCTGCTGACGGGAGCGGCAATTCTGTCCGCTACCCTGCGCTGCATCGTTGCGCGCTGCATCGATATTGCCTTGGTTAGCCGCCACTATGTATCACGGCCTAAAATTGCTCCCAACTGCCCCAACTGTACCAACGTGCCACAGTCGAATCATCTTGGGAAGGATTTCGGCTGTCTCCTGTCGGACCTCTCCTCCTCCTCCTCCTCCCCTCCTTGAAGTCCATCAGGTATGTATGTCTAACAGTGCAGTCGGTGCAAGAATGCTCAACGTTGTCCACCAGCACCAGTACCGGTAGCGGAGCAATTAATGATGCTATTAGTGCGGACTAACGAACTAACCGCTGACTGGAATTGTCGCCCTGAACAGGTCCAACGTTGAATAGCTGCCTGATTAGGTCATGTAGCCTGATTAGGTCATGTAGCCTGGTTAGGTCATGTAGCCTGGCTCCCCCGGTCGCGGTCGTATGAGTGTCACCCACACAGCCCTGGAGTACACGTCACCGTTGAGCAGGAAGAGCATGTACATGCCCGGCGGCGCGATGTTGATGTTGGGTGGGCCGCGGACGATGGCGACACCGTTGACATCTCCAACTGAATTGCTCACAATTTCCAAACCCAGAAGCCGTTGGTGCGTGTTGTACGAGTGTGTCGTACTGCTGGGCGCCACGAGTACGACACGCGTGAGCGCGTTGTTTCCCCAGCCCGCCGGGAAGGTGTAAGTGATGGTGAAGAGACCCTGGTACGCCATGCTGGTGCTGGAGGTGGTGACGATCAGGGGCTTTAGTTCGTCCATGAAGAAGTACGGCGGTGAGTAGATCTCGACGCGGTAGTCGGCCTGCAGTGGGGGAAGTCGGCAAGGGGGACCACGTGAAGCTCTTTCAAAAATTCACTCTTAAGAAATGACGATATTGTGGAGGAAGAAGGGGCAGGGTCAATAGGTACGGTAGGTCATGTTTGTTGTCAGGCATGCCAGGGGGATCATCAACCGGCGGCCAGATAAGGAAATGGGCCGTTACAGCAGCGTATTAATCTTTTTCTTTCCTTTCTTTTCCTGGGGGGAGAGATAGAGGGGAGAGAGGAGGGGGGCAGAGGGAAGGAGAGAGAGAGGAAAGAGGAGGCGGCTATAGAGCAAGAAGGGGAAGGCATATAAATAGAGGGAAGGAGGGAGAGAGAAGGGGGAGAGGAGGGGGACAGAGGGAAGGGGAGAGAGAGATGACCAGGACCCCCCAGTAGTCCATGTTGCCATTGTACGGTTGCCATCTCCTATGAAAGTAAATTTTAGAAAATAAATGAGTCATGAGCCAATGAGCCAACCCCTCCCAGCAACTTTGTTACTTAGGTCGGAATAAATTGAGACCCGCCCTAAATGAAAAAAAATGGCCGTACCTTCGTGGCCGATGGTTCGAAATCGTAACCCGATTGCACATCGTATCTGTAGCAGCGGTCGCAGCCGGCCACGATAACGGTACCGTTGGTGGTTAATCCGGCGGTTGAGTGGTACATTCGGGCAATGAGAGTTGTAGCCATCCTCCTGAAGCGGCTGCCCAGCGGTGCATTTGGGTTGTACTCCTCCGCGAAGAGAAGGGGGTAGTTGGCGCGACTATCACCACCGCTAGCGGAGTCGCCCGCCAATCCGGCCTGTGCAAGTGCGGAGGGAGGGGGGAAAGGACAAAGGCCTTGACGTCTGTGTGCACGTGCGGGTCAAGAACGTGCAGGGACTGGTCTGAAGGCGGTGCGGGGAAAGGCAGGGCCCGATAGCCCGATGGATCAGATACCGAGATAACCCTCGGGAAAGATCTGCAAACGCCTTTTCGGTGCGGTGAGGCGCGGATGGCGTGGGGAGAGACACGCGTCATTGTGACGGAAACTCCTCTTCCCCCCCTTAAGTTCTCCAGTACTATCAGGCACCAGGTCGAAGTCCATAAAATACTAAATTACGTTTATACAACAGCAGGTAGGACTATAAGTACACAACAACATCAAGAAGCACTGATGTTGATTTAACACTGCAAATCGCAGGTTATTCCAACCGACCAATCTATTATTGGTAGGGTTGGCACGGGTACTATATTAGAAAAGAGTTACTATACTAGAATAGTACTATGCATAGTACTACATACTATGCAGGGCTCTCAGGGAACGAGCCGATACGGAAACCTGTGGAAATAGGTTTCGTCACGCTTTCAGCCCAGATTGGCGGAAATGCGGAAAGAGAATCCGCATTTCCGCGTTTGCTGTACGGCAGAAAGTCAAAAACAGATTCCAGGCATGCGTTTGCCATTTAAAGACTGCGTTTTACACTATGGAGTCATTAGATTAAGTCAAATGTCAGCAACCACTGGCCCCGACCTGGGGGCTGCCGAAGTCATAGAGATTGGCTGTGTTTCTGCTCAGAAGAAGGGTGGAAGGCCCGTTGATGACGTTTGGAAACATTTTGATAGAGGTCCTTACGACAAGAGCAAGAACTGCTATGCAACCTGCAAGGGCTGCCGTCGCCACTGGAAACATGCTCGCCTTCCTGAAATCCGCTTTCACCTTGCCAAGGAGTGCACTGCCATCGCTCCTGAGGTCAGCGCCTATTACAAGTCCTTGTTAGCTAAGGATGCTGCTGCGTCTTCATCCGAGACGATTATTATTCAGTGTTTCAGGGCTCCCCGGGCCCTTACCCCATGTAACATATGAGTGGCAATTTCTGAGCATCCCAGAGCAATCCGTCAGCCAACAACACTATGGGGGTGGTATACGATAGGGCTGCTCAGGCCTGGGGTCTCAGGGTTCAAAGAGAGGCGGGCTGCTTGAAGGGGGCAGGATGAACACCGTCAAGGGTGTGGGCACGCAATAGTTGATCGCTTGGCCCCCGCCACCCCCCGTAATACATTTAGATGGCTCTACCTCCGAGCACGATTGGAATCCACCAGATTCTAGATCCCACCGGACAGAACCGCACTGCAACAAGCTGGTTTGAGACTGTCCATGTCATCGCCACACTGAGAAGAGCTAAAAAAACATCGTTACATATTCATTTTATACTTTCCGCAGCCTTTCCGCAAAGGGGCTCCCGAATACGAAAAGATTCCGCAGACCTGGTCAAGTTTCGGCTCGTTCCCTGAGGGCTCTAAACTGGCACTAGTTTACGACGCTCGTACCGCGTTCGTACATAGTAAAATAATATAGTAAAAATAGTACTAGATAGCACTAGATTTGGGTTTGGATAGTGTCAAGTATTAGTTGGACCAAGTCGAGATCTGCAGTCAAGCTGTATTGAAGGGCTATAGCCGCGTCTTCGAGCTGTGCTACGTAGTTTTGATGAGTAGTGTCGAGGGAATCCAGTATAAAGAATGACAAGGCGATCAGAGGCTTGCAGCCTGGCCCAGACGTCCCCCCTGACGTTCTCCGCTCTCGGAATGAGCTGTTCAACAAGCTACATAACCAGAAGAAGAACGCTAAGACGGCAGGTCTTTGGGACAACTTCGATGTGGAGTGGTGGGGTGGTCTACCAAAGCTAGTCTGCTTGTTCTGCGATGAGCCGCTCAGCGCCGCGAACCCATCCTTCACCAACGCGCACCACATCAAGCAAGGTGCTTGCAAGGCAAGGAGAAGATCGTTTACATCCGTGGCAATGCGGGCTTGCAGGGCAACCACGGCGCTGCGGCGGATGAGGTGGAGCTGATTCTCCAGCAGTGCGAGGAGGACGAGCAGGAGCAGGAAGCACAGCAGCAGCAGCAGCAGGGCACCCAGGGAAACGTACATCCCTAACATGCAGATTGATGACTGAGCGATGATAGATTGAGCTGCTGCAGTTTGCTGAATTGGAGGGTTACGTACTGGGCCGTACGGGAGGTTGTAGTGCAGGAACTTCACTAGTATGACGTCCGTGTGTTGTCTTGTGAACACTGGGTCTTCTATCTGTGATTATGTCTTTATGTGCCATAACACGCCTTGAGACATGGGGTTTGGGGTCCACCCACCGGGCACTGAACTAACAAAAAGTGATCTGGATGACTGCAGCGATCTGCTTTCTAATGTCTAAGTAGATATTTAGAAAGAACAAAAGAAGACCTTTCCAACGGTGTAATTTTCAGGTACAACGGTTGGCCGTACACCCCCCTTCTACTGGGAGCGTGCACCTGCCTAGTAATAGTATCATAGTACTACATTACTATATAGAGTACTATTTCTTACTATACTATGCTATTTGGGTTTTCAAATATAGTATTTTTGCCAACCCTAATTATTGGTCGGAAAGCTATTATTGGTTTATAATAAATGACTAAATTAACCAAAATATTCACATATAATATCTATAAAATAGATACAATATATATACATAAATATACCTATACATTAAATACAAATAAAAAAGATAAATAGCACAATGTGCGGAGCCCATGTTGACCTGTGTGCCATGTGAATAATTAATTCGTCACCGACTAACCTGACAACTCCCGCAACATGGCATCACGGGGCCGCTCAATACCCAACCCAACCACCCAGGCTCACCCATGCGCCGTTCAGAATAATGACCCTGCCGTTCGGCAGCAATACGGAGTCCGGCATCACACGGCCAATCGTCATTTGCTCAAACACCCAGCCATTAAACGTGTAGTTGCCTGTCGCTTTGTTGAACGTCAACGCCAAGCGGTTGGCTCCCCGATTGGCAAGCATGCTCAAATTTCTGACGGCTCCCTCATTCGCACCGCCGAACAACATAATTTCCACCTGGAGGTACCCCCGAGCATGTATGTATGTATGTATGTATGTAGAGGCGGGAATGGGAGTGGGATGGGGTGAGGGGTTGAAATGTGCATACAGACGCACGAAGATGCGACAGTTAGGGACCGTTGTGACCGTTATGGGGACGCACGAGCAACACCACACAAGTGGAGGTCGTTGGAGGCCGTAGCCACCCGTTGCCGCACAACAACAACTAATAACACGAAACTCTCATCACAGAGACAGCTCATAAACAGAACACAGAGGATTTTTCCTTCGTACATAAATAAGATACTAATAGGCCCATTAAGCGTCAAAAGAGCGGGTTGTGAAACTATTGCGATCCTCCCTCCGGTGCTTTCACGGCGTCCATACTCGCCTCTCCCCGCACCCAACCCGCTACCCCCCAACGTAAGATACGGTATTCTTTCTCTTCACCCCTCCCACATTTTGTAGATTTTCCTCTCAACCCCAACGCCTCAACCGCCAACCGTAACCGTCAACGAACCTGGTAGTTGTTCTCGGGATACAGCCCCAGCATCGCGGAAGTCCCCGTGAATGGGAACTGCAAATTGCCGTACCCTCTCAGCTTGGGCACTTCCTGACGCCAGTTGTTGTTCCGCCAATCCATAATCCAGCCGGAGCGGCCGCAAAACGAAAATAAGAAACCCTCGGGAAGCACATAATTGAAGGGGTAGTAGATCTGCAAAGGCGGGGAGGAGGAGGAGGAAGAGGAGAGGCAAAGGAGGGGAGAGCAAAAAGGTAGGGGGAGGTGAGGCACATTCTAGCGGCTGGTGAAGGGGAAATGCGACGGGGAGGACGAAGGGGAGGAAAGACAGACACTGTCGCCTCTGAGTGTAGAATCTAGGGAAGCGATGGTGCCCTCCATGGAGTCGGTTACCCAAACCCTGGTGTCGAGGCTTGGTTGGAGATGGGGTGTAGGGCCTCCAATCAGATTACAAGATTTATCCGTTAAAATAGCGACTAATATGCAACTTTCACCATTTTCGATGGCTCGCCGTGTGGCCCATACCCTCTTCATCAAAGAGGCGACGGGCTCTTCTGAGGTATTGGATGAAGCTATGCTTATTTTGCAACGGACATTCCATCGTTTATGGTCTCATTTACAATGGGACAATGAACAAAAAGAGGTTTTGTGACGTCTCACGGTTGATGGGGTGCCTATGTTAGGAAATTCCCATCTTAGGATGTCGCGACCAACAGTGTGTGGTTGTGGAGGTTATCCAGTAGGTTCAGTGGGAGGTGTATCCCCTCGCTGTCATCACTTCTGGGCCTGTCCGGTGGCACAGGCAGTAGCAGATCAACTTTGGCTTGGGAGCAACTTTGGCTTGTCCAAGCCCCACAAACAGTGCAACAATGTGTTTGGGTTGTTGTGGCTCTTGCTGCGGTGTCAGCCATGGAGCATGGGAGACTTTATATGGCTGCAAACATGAAAACCAGCCCGGCACTGTTACCTGGCCCTTCCCTTACGGAAGAAGCCATTTGTCGAGTTATTGTTGACTTTTGGGGACGCCTTCAGGGTTTCGCAGCTCTGGGAATTCCACGGAAAGGTTGGGATTCTGTTGGCGCACATCACCCCTTCTTGAGAATTATATCTGGCAAATTGCTATGCTCACGGGAGCGGTCATCAATGAACTGTTAATTATCTGAGGTGATGGTCTAATTTGTATATTAGTCTCTACTGCAGTGCACGGCCAGCTGGCCCGATGGCTCTACTCTTCGGGAGTCTGGAGCCCACTAACAACCACACACACACTGTCGCCCGAGTAACGATGTGCAGCAGACCACTGCGCACAGGGCCTTCATTATTAGGGGAGAATGAGGGGAGCAATGTGGGTGAGCAGAGATTGGTGCGGGGGGCGGCTGCACAAGAGAAAGAAACGAGGGGTGAGGAGAGGGGTAATGGATCCAAAAACACACACGCTCGCGCACATCCAGGGCCACCGGGAAGGACATCAGGGAGGTGGGAGTGACACAGTCGACCGAGCCGGAAGTTGCGGGGAGGAAGGCAGGGAGGGAGGCGAAAAAGGAGGGAGGGAAGGAAAACACACACGTCGTAAACACACAGATCCGTCCTGGATAGAAACCACATTGTCCAGGCATAGGACTTGTCCGTCGATAGTGTTATGGCCGTACTCACACAGAGATGTACATCACTGTATTTTCATCAAATTTCAAAACCACAAACGCTCAAAAATACGGCAATGTACGACGCTATGACTCTTGTACCTGCGTAGACTGGTCCAAGTACAGAGGACGCATGGCGTACGGCGTCACATTGCTTGTAGCTGGGTCGTACATTTCCCAAAACGGGTTGTTTGCCGTACCGGCCCCCACACCCTGCGTTCCACCCATGATGAGCACCCTGCCGTCCGGAAGGAGTGTGGGGGTGGGGTACCTGCACCATGGGATGGACACGAGAAGCGCATGGTGGGGGGGTTAGGTGAGTAGCCCACATGAATCAGGGTGACAGGCATCCATTACATGACGTCCTAATTGCGAAAATGGTGGATGGATGGATGGATGGATGGATGGATGGATGCATGCTACAGAACAGGAATGATAAGGGCGTGAAACCTCCGTAACCTCCACAACTGCCACCCACCATCGGCGCCAGCCCATCTCCCGAATCTTGCGCAGTTGCAGGTCGGTGCACGAGCGGTTGAATGTACGAATGGATTTCATTCCGTCCGGATAGCCCGCATTGGCCTGCGAGTTGGTGGTAGGAGGGAGACAAGGGGGGGGGGAAATGGGAGCGGGGGGCGCTACTTGATTGGTTGGCGGTGTCGTACAAGGCACCACAAAGGGCTCGGGCAGAAGAAGCAGATTGCGGAATACATTTACCCCCTCCTCCCCCAACTCACACACATACCCACAGCCCGAGGCCCAGTCATACACACGTATACTAGGTTAGGCACTACTGGTAACGCACGACCATTACCCCCGGGAGATCCCGGGATCGAGACGTGTCAGGGTCGAAAAACACTCCGATGGTGGAAGGTATAGTGTCCCTAGTCAATGGACTGTGGTGACCTGGGATACAGTCGCGGGCGAGCCGACCAGGAATGGACTTGGGCCGCTGTCGACCCGGCAGATTCCGTTGGATGCCGGTGGTGGGTGCGGAACCTGAGCGATCCACTGAGAAGTTGACTAGGGTGCCCCGAAATACCGGGGAAGGCAGGGTTTCGCAGGGTAGCTGCCACGGGCGAAGATACACCCCCCTGTTTCACACATCATACATACATACATATACACATATGCATACAAACATACAAACCCATCGCCACTACCGCCCCAACCTCCTTCACAATCGTACCTATATACCTACACACACACACACTCTCTCTCAGCCCCCCGAGCCCCCCTGAGCCCCCCCTGAGCCCCCCCAGCCCCCCAGCCGCACCTGATGTCCGCCCACAATCACGACATCCCCCGTGTCGAGCAGCGTGTGGCCGCAGCAAAATAACCCATCAGGAGAATATACGTGTGTGAACTTGCGGATGTTCAAGTCGAAAAAGCCCGCAATGGTGTTGGTATTGTCCGGGTGGTAGCCGGAAGGACGTTCCATAAAGAGATAACGGTCCGTGCCGGGAATTTGAACCAAATGTACGGCAATGATCATGCCTATGCCGATCTGGTCGTACCTGTCGTGGTTATTTTGCGCGGGAAACGGCCCGAGTGCGAGCGGGGGTACAAAAGGAGGGGGTTGATGGGCGAAGTGGGGAGAACTTTCGGGGGCATGTGGGTACGCGTGCGTGCGTGTGTATGTTTTGTAGTACGGCACAAGTTCACACGCTTACCAGACTACAGGTTAGTGAATGGGATTTAATATGGAGGTTGGGCGAAGAACGACATACATACATACATACATACATACATACGCAGGTACGCGCGTAAAAACCACCACCACACGCAGCACATTAACCTTAAATCATTTTTTTCTCGGGAACTAGGCCGAGTGTGACACGAGCAGTCCGAATCAGGTCAGATACGCGCTCCGCTCCTCTCCCCTCTATCCTTTTCCCCCCTCCCTACAGATACAAACTACCATACACACACACGTGCACTCACACACAGGCCTTACAGACAAACACCCGCATCTGTGTACGACTGTACAATTTATGGGAAATGACAATAAGATCACAAAACGAACCTGCCGACTACCCGCACGTCGCCGGCGGGCGGAGCTGGAGGTCGAAAGATGGGCGGCGGTGACGGGGTGATGGGCGGGTACTCCGGCGCGTGGGGGGGCGCGGGGGGGACGGCATCCCCCACAGGTGCCCGAGGCGGCGGTGAAGCGGGTGGTGGCGACCGTGAGGGGGGTGAGCGTGGCAGGGGTGAGGGTGGTGGTGGTGAGGGGGGAGGTGGTGCCGAGCGTGGTGGTGGTGGTGGCGGTGAGCGTGGTGGCGGAGAAGGCGGCGGCGGCGGTGGTGGTGGAGGCGAGGGTGGTGGAGGTGATGGTGGTGGTGGTGGCCGTGGCGGGGGTGATGGCGGTGAGCGTGGCGGGGGTGAGGGTGGTGGTGGTGGCGAGGGTGGTGGTGGAGCTGGGTTTCGGGGTGATGGTGATAGGGGTGGAGGGAGGTTGGGGGGCGGTGGCGATTGTGGCGGTGGCGGTGGAGACCTAAACACTCGGATGTGGGGCGGAGGCAGGCGGCTCATCGGGGGTGGTGGGGGTGGTAAAGGCGGTGGCGGCCTCCGTTTGCCCACCACTTGGGCTTCGCTCTGTCGCGATGTGGCCATCAATAGGAGAACCATGCTCAGGCTAGCAAATGGGAGACCTAGAAACATAAATTGAGGACGGTTGCTCTTCGCCCTCATCATGATCGGCAGTGCAACTAAGGGAAAGTGGAGTTACCAAAGCGCTGTTGCTGGTTTTTGTCTGCGGCCTATCGGCGCTGGGTGGCCTTTGTGCAATACTACGTATATACTAACATGAAAGCCATCGGGACTCTCGATGCTGCAAGAGTCCCGGCGGCGTGTAGTCTCAGCACCTGAGCATCGCGACGGTACAATGTGACTATGAGTGACTCTAATCCCTCTGCACCAGAAAGTGGTTATGGAAATTAACCACATAAAGTACCAATATCTCTAGGAATGTCCTCATATTCGTTATGGACTTGTGAGGAAATGAGGTAATTGTACGGGTGGTGGAACCAGGTCCAAAAATCTTTGACCAACGGGCAAAAAATGCGGCATTCTGATGGATCTCATATATGGCGAAGGTTGAGCAAAGTACTCCCCCCTTAGGTATCACGGTTATGTAGTAGATAGCATGGTAACCGCACTGGCTTGCTGGTCTTACCGACCTTGTGTGGGCGGCGTAATTCAAGCGCCAGGTACGTATCTGCTGACCCAGTTAATATCATGCGGTGATGCAATTGCCTTTAGGGGATTACTGGGAAATTTGTTCTATCGTATTGGGCTGGGGTGCACACACGGTTCCTGGCTTGATTGGATATTCAGGCAGGAGCCGGAATGAGGACCACAATGCCGTTGCAAAGTGGCGGACGGTAGATGGCTGAAGCTGTTGTGCCTTACTGCCCACTTTGAAAAGCCGGGCGGCGTCAACCGTATCTTTATTACAGCCAGCATAGCCCTTCTCCTACTCGCAGCCAGAGCAAAGTCATAAAAGAAGTATACATACTACGAGATTCTTGCATCAGTATAAGCTCGCTTAATGGTATGGTCGGCCGAGACCTCGCGGAATTCAGAAAAGTATATGCGCCATGCGCATGCTATCAACTTGAGCTAGAGAATACCCCTGACATGAAGGATAAAAGGTCATTTCTAAGCACCGAAAGGGTGTTCTTCACTTCCAGTGAAATGCTGGTAGAGAGGTGAAATCATTTACTCTCTCGCATCCGGCCCAGAAGACCTTAACCTGGAAAATTAGCAACACCAGGTGCCAGCAGCTAAGATAAGTTTAAGCAGTTCCTCTGCTCCTAAGACATCCCTAGCACCCGCACCTGCACCAGCTCTGACCTACCTAACTCGGTTTGAAAGCAATGGCGGTAAACGCAGTGGCGATCGTAGCGCACACAGCACGCAACGCACCCACACACTCCCTCTCCTCACTCCTAGCTATCCACAGCCCCACAGCTGCCGCCCCCCTAGCTTGCATAAATCGGCACCAATCGGCAACTGTTCACCAGCCGCTGTCAATCCAGCACACAGCCTCCGTTAACCTCAGGGACTAAAAAGAGAACTAATGTTTTGCACACGCGGTGTACATATATCCACGAAAAAAAAGTCTTGTTTTACCTTTTCGGATTTCCTCTTTTCTAAACCAATTGAAAACTGTCAAGCACAACCCTGAATTACAACCGGACTGAATATGATATGACCTTTTCTGTAGCCGTATGCAGCGCCCCTCCGTGACAATGCATCAACCATTGAAAGCATCATCATCTAATCAACCCCAACCTCAAATTCCGTGCAGCACCTACTCACCAGCAGCAACCTCAACCTCAACTTCTTAACTACATTATAATTCTACACAGCCTTGAAAAGCCGCCAACAGCCAACAGAAACAACCGCAAGAACGAACATATTTTCCACCAACTGCCAACAGAAGCAACCGCAGTGGACAAAGCAGTGGACTCCTTTTTGCTATTGTGGTTGTTGGCTAATAATACTGTTTAAACAGAAAGAGAACACACCACCCTTAAGTTCTGAATCTACTTCACTCATTTCCCGTTCTCACCACTCATGTACCTCCTCAGTCAATAAAATCTGTGTCCGGCGCGGGGCCGCTCACCAACAAGGTATATAAATCATCCAAGTTCTTTTTATAAACCCCCAAGTCTTCCGTAAACACCCCCCCACCGCCTTCGCCTAAAAATCGTTGCAGGTCCTCTGCAATACGCAAAATCAATGACCTGAGGCCGCCCAGCCTAATGCGCTCTACATCATCGTATCGTCTGTAGGTCTTGAGACAAAGCAAGCGCTCTTGAAGCACACGGGGCATACACACACGGCGCACACACAGGCCTAAGCCCCACCGAGGGACCGAGGGACAGCTAGGCTAGCTACTCCCGCGTGCCGGCCCCCTTCCGCATCTAGCTGGGGACCACCGGCCCTCAACCCCGTCATCCTGGACAGGACATGCAGCAATCCTTCCTGCACGTGGAGCACGACGACAGCTGCCGGGGTGGTGGGGGCGGAGCTGATGAGCTCTTGTCAACAAGCAACGTATCGGTCGGACCTGGTTCGGTCGGACCTTTTCCTCCAATCCCAACGCGGACTTAAAAACGGCTCTAAAGCCCTAATTGCTCTGGTTCCCCGGGAACTGGGCAACCCCTCCCGTCCGGAACATGAACATCTCGTATCGTATTTGGAGATCTGAATCATGGTCAATTTTGCAAAGGCACAAGAGCCTGCGCACTGCCTGCCACGCATCAACCTGCCAGCTATTAGCAGCAGCAGCAGCAGCAGCAGCTGCAGCTACCAGCCGAAATGGGGAGGTTAGCTAGCCCGCATATGCTACGGACCAGCCCACATCTGCTCGCTAATAATCCGCCACCCCTTTCCATTCTACCCACCACCTTTTCCTCCCTTCACCTACCCCTTCCCCGGCCATTCCCATTGTGTCGTGCGCAATACAACACAACGAGTTTGCAATTCCCACATCATCACCAGAACATTTCCATTTCCAACCCGCAACGATCACACCTGCGAAACGCACACACACATACATATATACATACACACATACATACGTACATACATACATACATATGCACCATCTCCAGCAACTTATGCAGCAAGCAACCCTGCGAGGAGAATACCTGGAGGTTTGCGGATTTATAATTCCTCCAGGCACTTTAAACAATATATCAACCAGCGGGACCCCAAAATCCTCGTCACAAGCTCACAGGCAACTCACCACGGTACACACAAATCATTATCAATCACCATCGCCATCAGCAGTAGCAGTAGCAGCAGCAGCAGCAGCAGACATCTCCACTACCATCATCGATAAGTTACTCCGCAGTCACAGCTACCACCACAAACAAACTGCACAACGGCAATTCCAGCCGTAAGCCCCCCAAACCAAAGCATCAACTGTACTGCGGGGCCATGTGAATTATAGTTGCCGTACTAAAGAGTCACGTGTGACACCCGTGCCGTACCGTGCCGGGCTTGCCGGTGGTGGCGGCGCCGCACAGTGCTTTCCTCTCTCTCTCTAGTTGCACCCGGTGGGTGTGTGTGACGGTGAGGCGAGAAATGGTATCCAACCAAAATAGAAGCCCCCGCACGGGTGATAGAGAGAGAGTGTGTATGTATGTGTGTATGGAGGCAGCGGGGGTAGTGGAGAGATGAATGGGCCGGCAGAGCAGGAAAAAACCACGACCCCCAAGCAGCTACGTAATCCTCTATCTTTTTCGCAACGACACAAAACGACGCAACGTCACAATCAAACGGTCCTGCGTGAAGAGCACCCTGCAACCCCCCAACACCTCAGGAACGAAAAGACATCATCACCTTAACAGACCACCTACTGCAGACACTCGACACCGTCTCACACGACCGCTTGCATCGCCACCATGACGCAGCTCGCAAGGTAATACACTCCTACATGTAAAGGGTTTTTGCACAATTGTGTAGCCATGTGAACAGCGCAGGAAAAAGCAAGGGGGAAGAAAATGGTGTTCACGATCCACCTTAAGGAATGCAAGAAGAAGGAATTGCGGTATGGTAGAGAGAGAGAGGAAATAACACAAGATATGACCGTGTTCCAAAGAGAATGTGGTAGTAGGCTGCATCCTGCTGACGGGAGCGGCAATTCTGTCCGCTACCCTGCGCTGCATCGTTGCGCGCTGCATCGATATTGCCTTGGTTAGCCGCCACTATGTATCACGGCCTTACAACAAAGCCTAAAATTGCTCACAACTGTACCAACTGTACCAACGTGCCACAGTCGAATCATCTTGGGAAGGATTTCGGCTGTCTCCTGTCGGACCTCTCCTCCTCCTCCTCCTCCCCTCCTTGAAGTCCATCAGGTATGTATGTCTAACAGTGCAGTCGGTGCAAGAATGCTCAACGTTGTCCACCAGCACCAGTACCGGTAGCGGAGCAATTAATGATGCTATTAGCGCTAACTAACTAACTAACCGCTGACTGGAAATGTCGCCCTGAACAGGTCCAACGTAGAATTTACTATTCTACTACAGGTCATGTAGCCTGATTAGGTCATGTAGCCTGATTAGGTCATGTAGCCTGGCTCCCCCGGTCGCGGTCGTATGAGTGTCACCCACACAGCCCTGGAGTACACGTCGCCGTTGAGCAGGAAGAGCATGTACATGCCCGGCGGCGCGATGTTGATGTTGGGTGGGCCGCGGACGATGGCGACACCGTTGACATCTCCAACTGAATTGCTCACAATTTCCAAACCCAGCAGCCGTTGGTGCGTGTTGTACGAGTGTGTCGTACTGCTGGGCGCCACGAGTACGACACGCGTGAGCGCGTTGTTTCCCCAGCCCGCCGGGAAGGTGTAAGTGATGGTGAAGAGACCCTGGTACGCCATGCTGGTGCTGGAGGTGTTGACGATCAGGGGCTTTAGTTCGTCCATGAAGAAGTACGGCGGTGAGTAGATCTCGACGCGGTAGTCGGCCTGCAGTGGGGGAAGTTGGCAAGGGGGACCACATGAAGCTCTTTCAAAAATTCACTCTTAAGAAATGACGATATTGTGAAGGAAGAAGGGGCAGGGTCAATAGATACGGTAGGTCATGTTTGTTGTCAGGCATGCCAGGGGGATCATCAACCGGCGGCCAGATAAGAAAATGGGCCGTTACAGCAGCGTATTAATCTTTTTCCTTTCCTTTCTTTTCCTGGGGGGAGAGATAAAGGGGAGAGAGAAGCGGGCAGAGGGAAGGAGAGAGAGAGGAGAGAGGCGGCGGCGGCTACAGAGCAAGAAGGGGAAGGCATATAATAGAGGGAAGGAGGGAGAGAGGAGGGGGAGAGGAGGGGGACAGAGGGAAGGGGAGAGAGAGATGACCAGGACCCCCCAGTAGTCCATGTTGCCATCGTACGGTTGCCATCTCCTATAAAAGCAACATTTGGAAAATGCATGAGTCATGAGCCAATGAGCCCAATGACCCCTCCGTCATAAACCATGACACTACCCCTCTATGCCGTACCTTCGTGGCCGATGGTTGGAAATCGTAACCCGATTGCACATCGTATCTGTAGCAGCGGTCGCAGCCGGCCACGATAACGGTACCATTGGTGGTTAATCCGGCGGTTGAGTGGTACATTCGGGCAATCAGAGTTGTAGCCATCCTCCGGAAGCGGCTGCCCAGCGGCGCATTCGGGTTGTACTCCTCCGCGAAGAGAAGGGGGTAGTTGGCGCGACTATCACCACCGCTAGCGGAATCGCCCGCCAATCCGGTCTGTGCAAGTGCGGAGGGAGGGTGGAAAGGACAAAGGCCTTGACGTCTGTGTGCACGTGCGGGTCAAGAACGTGCGGGGACCGGTCTGAAGGCCGTGCGGGGAAAGGCAGGGCCCGATAGCCCGATGGATGAGATACCGAGATAACCCTCGGGAAAGATCTGCAAACGCCTTTTCGTGCGGTGAGGCGCGGATGGCGTGGGGAGAGAGACGCGTCATTGCAACAGAAACTTCTCTTCCCCCCCAAGTTCTCCAGTACTATCAGGCACCAGGTCGAAGTCCATAAAATATTAAATTACTTTTATAAAACAGCAGGTAGGACTATAAGAACACAAGAACATCAAGAAGCACTGCTAAATCAACTGCAAATCGCAGGTTATTCCAACCGACCAATCTATTATTGGTCGGAAAGCTATTATTGGTTTATAATAAATGACTAAATTAACCAAAATATTCACATAGTATATCTATAAAAATAGATACAAAATATTTCTATACATAAAACAAATATATATATAATATAATATAATATATATATAATATAATATATATAATATAATATATATAAATATATATATATTATATATATAATATATTAAATACAAATTAAAAGATAAATAGCACAACGTGCGGAGCCCATGTTGACCTGTGTGCCATGTGAATAATTAATTCGTCACCGACTAATCTGACTAATCCCGCAACATGGCATCACGGGGCCGCTCAATACCCAACCCAACCACCCAGGCTCACCCATGCGCCGTTCAGAATAATGACCCTGCCGTTCGGCAGCAATACGGAGTCCGGCATCACACGGCCAATCGTCATGCTCTCATTCACCCAGCCATTAAACGTGTAGTTGCCTGTCGCTTTGTTGAACGTCAACGCCAAGCGGTTGGCTCCCCGATTGGCAAGCATGCTCAAATTACTGACGGCTCTCTCGTTCGCACCGCCGAACAACATAATTTCCACCTGAAGGTACCCCCGAGCATGTATATATGTATGTATGTATGTATGTAGAGGCGGGAATGGGAGTGGGACGGGGTGAGGGGTTGAAAGGTGCATACAGACGCACGAAGATGCGACAGTTATGGACCGTCGTGCCCGTTATGGGGACGCACGAGCAGAGCCACACAAGTGGAGGTCGTTGGAGGCCGTTGCCACCCGTTGCCGCACAATAATCAAAATAAAACGAAACTCTCATCACAGAGACAGCTCATAAACAGAACACAGAGAATTTTTCCTTCGTATATATATAAGATACTGATAGGCCCATTAAGCGTCAAAAGCGTGGGCTGTGTAACTATTGCGATCCTCCCTCCGGTACTTTCACGGCGTCCATACTCGCCTCTCCCCGCACCCAACCCGCTACCCCCCAACGTAAGACACGGTACTCTTTCTCTTCACCCCTCCCCCTCCTACAACCACATGTGTCAAAACAGCAGCGTGTACTGCCGACATTTTGTAGATTTTCCTCTCAACCCCAACGCCTCAACCGCCAACCGTAACCGTCAACGAACCTGGTAGTTATTCTCGGGATACAGCCCCAGCATCGCGGAAGTCCCCGTGAATGGGAATTGCAAATTGCCGTACCCTCTCAGCTTGGGCACTTCCTGACGCCAGTTGTTACTCCGCCAATCCATAATCCAGCCGGAGCGGCCGCAAAACGAAAATAGGAAACCCTCGGGAAGCACATAATTGAAGGGGTAGTAGATCTGCAAAGGCGGGAGGAGGAGGAGGAGGAGAAGGCAAAGGAAGGGAGAGCAAAAAGGTAGGGGGAGGTGTAGCAGCCGGTACACAGTACCGCGCTATAAATACGCGCAGAGCGTGACCACCAGTAACTCGAGAGACCTTTTCAGCGGTCAGCTGCTACATTTGGTATCGGGAACCTCGTGAATATTCACAATCCTAAAGTTCTCGGTTCAACCCCCACCGATCACGTTCGAGTGGTATTTCGGGTTTGGCGAATTAATGAGCGAATA
This sequence comes from Volvox carteri f. nagariensis, assembly GCF_000143455.1. NCBI lineage: Eukaryota > Viridiplantae > Chlorophyta > Chlorophyceae > Chlamydomonadales > Volvocaceae > Volvox > Volvox carteri. Next base: position 174,159 of record NW_003307621.1, read on the forward strand.
TCGCACAAAAACTACAGAAGTAACTGAACCGACTGGACTGTCTCTGCGCCTGAAAAACCAGAAGGCTAGGCGCATGAAGGGAACCATGACGTGACGTGGGCTTGAGCACCCCACTGCCCGAGGGCAGGCGAAAGTAGGCACAGGCTGGTGGTAAAACGAGGCTTCAAAGGGGGAGGTTTAGCAGCCAATCCACAGTACGGCGCTATAAACACGCGCAGAGCGCGACCACCAGCAACTCGAGAGACCTTTTCAGCGGTCAGCTGCTACAGGAGGTGAGGCACACATTCTAGCGGCTGGTGAAGGGGAAATGCAGGACGAAGGGGAGGAAAGGCAGACACTGTCGCCCGAGTAACGATGTGCAGCAGACCACTGCGCACAGGGCCTTGACTATTAGGGGAGAATGAGGGGAGCAATGTGGGTGAGCAAAGATTGGTGCGGGGGGCGCCTGCACAAGAGAAAGGAACGAGGGGTGAGGAGAGGGGTAATGGATCCAAAAACACACACGCGCGCGCACATCCGGGGCCACCGGGAAGGACATCTGGGAGGTGGGAGTGACACAGTCGACCGAGCCGGAAGTTGCGGGGAGGAAGGGAGGGAGGGAGGCGAAAAAGGAGGGAGGGAAGGAAAATACACACGTCGTAAACACTCAGATCCGTCCTGGACAGAAACCACATTGTTCAGGCATAGGACTTGTCCGTCGATAGTGTTATGGCCATACTCACACATCACTGTATTTTCATCAAATTTCAAAACCACAAACGCTCAGAAATACGGCAATGTACGACGCTATGACTCTTGTACCTGCGTAGCCTGGTCCAAGTACAGAGGACGCATGGCGTACGGCGTCACATTGCTTGTAGCCGGGTCGTACATTTCCCAAAACGGGTTGTTTGCCGTACCGGCCCCCACACCCTGCGTTCCGCCCATGATGAGCACCCTGCCGTCCGGAAGGAGTGTGGGGGTGGGGTACCTGCACCATGGGATGGACACGAGAAGCGCATGGTGGGGGGGTTAGGTGAGTAGCCCACATGAATCAGGCTGACAGGCATCCATTACATGACGTCCTAATTGCGAAAATGGTGGATGGATGGATGGATGGATGGATGGGTGCATGCTACAGAACAGGAATGATAAGGGCGTGAAACCTCCGTAACCTCCATAACTGCCACCCACCATCGGCGCCAGCTCATCTCCCGAATCTTGCGCAGATTCCGGTCAGCGCACGAGCGGTTGAATGTGCGAATGGATTTCATTCCGTCCAGATAGCCCGCATTGGCCTGCGAGTTGGTGGTAGGAGGGAGAGAAGGGTGGGGGAAATGGGAGCGGGGGGCGCTACTTGATTGGTTGGTGGGTGTCGTACAAGGCACCACAAAGGGCTCGGGAAGCAGATTGCGGAATACATTTACCCCCTCCTCCCCTCCTCCCCCAACTCACACACATGTCCACAGCCCGAGGCCCAGTCATACATACATACATCTATACATACAAACGGCGGCTGGCAGAGGTTAAGGCCTGACTTCTGCTCCCAGTCGACCCAGTCGACCCGGGTTCAAATCCGCCTGCCGGCTCCTCGGGTGTTTGAGGAGTGATGAAATGGGAGGTGGCCCCCCATCATATGGACGGTGTAGGACGTGATAATATCAACTTGCGAGCTGACCAGGAACTAAGTTGATGCGCCGTTGATCCGCTAGATTTGGTTGGATGCTGGTGGTGAGTTGCCGAACCCAACGAATACATTCTGAAGTCGGATGGGGTGACGGATTAGGGTGCCCCTCTAGCAGGGGAGAGCAGGGACTGCCCCGGGAAAGGGGGCCGCTGGCGAAGTTAACCACCCTGTAACAACATACATACAAACATACAAACCCATCGCCACTACCTAATCGTACCTATATACCTACACACACTCTCTCTCTCAGCCCCCCGAGCCCCCCCTGAGCCCCCCCAGCCCCCAGCCGCACCTGATGTCCGCCCACAATCACAACATCCCCCGTGTCGAGCAGCGTGTGGCCGCAGCAAAACAACCCATCAGTTGAATTTACGTGTGTGAAATTGCGGATATTCAAGTCGAAAAAACCCGCAATGGTGTTGGTATTGTCCGGGTGGTAGCCGGAAGGACGTTCCATAAAGAGATACCGGTCCGTGCCGGGAATTTGAACCAAATGTACGGCAACGATCATGCCGATGCCGATCTGGTCGTACCTGTTGTAGTTGGTTTTGCGCGGGAAACGGCCCGAGTGCGCGCGGGGGAAGAAAAGGAGGGGGTTGATGGGGGACGTGGGGAGAACCTTCGGGGGCGTGTGGGTACGCGTGCGTGCGTATGTTTTGTAGTACGGCACAAGTTCACACGCTTATCAGACTACAGGTGAGTGAATGGGATTTAATGTGGAGGTTGGGCGAAGAACGACATACATACATACGCAGGTACGCGCGTACAAAGCAACCCAACGAATACATTCTGAAGTCGGATGGGGTGACGGATTAGGGTGCCCCTCTAGCAGGGGAGAGCAGGGACTGCCTCGGGAAAGGGGGCCGCTGGCGAAGTTAACCACCCTGTAACAACATACATACGCAGGTACGCGCGTAAAAACCACCACCACACGCAGTACATTAACCTTCAATCCCAATCTTCTCGGGAACTAGGCCGAGTGTGACACGAGCAGTCCGAACCAGGTCAGATACGCGCTCCTCTCCTCCCCCATATCCTTTTCCCCCCTCTCTACAGATACAAACTACCATACACACACACGCGCACTCACACACAGGCCTTACAGACAAACACCCGCATCTTGTGTACGACTGTACAGTTTATGGGAATTGACAATAAGATCACAAAACGAACCTGCCGACTACCCGCACGTCTCCCGCAGGCGGAGCTGGAGGTCGAAAGATGGGCGGCGGTGACGGGGTGAAGGGCGGGTACTTCGGCGCGCTGGGGGGCGCGGGGGGAACGGCATCCCCCACAGGTGCCCGAGGCGGCGGTGAAGCGGGTGGTGGCGACCGTGAGGGGGGTGAGCGTGGCAGGGGTGAGCGTGGCGGGGGTGAGGGGGGTGGTGGTGAGGGGGGAGGTGGTGCCGAGCGTGGTGGTGATGGTGGTGGTGAGCGTGGTGGCGGAGATGGCGGCGGCGGCGGTGGTGGTGGAGGCGAGGGTGGTGGAGGTGATGGTGGTGGTGGTGGCGGTGAGCGTGGCGGGGGTGATGGCGGTGAGAGTGGCGGGGGTGATGGCGGTGAGCGAGGCGGGGGTGATGGCGGTGAGCGTGGCGGGGGTGATGGCGGTGAGCGTGGCGGGGGTGATGGCGGTGGTGGTGGCGAGGGTGATGGCGGTGAGCGTGGCGTGGGTGATGGCGGGGGTGGTGGCGAGGGTGGTGGTGAAGCTGGGTTTCGGGGTGATGGTGATGGGGGTGGAGGGAGGTTGGGGGACGGTGGCGATAGTGGCGGTGGCGGTGGAGGCCTAAGCACTCGGATGTAGGGCGGAGGCAGGCGGCTCATCGGCGGTGGTGGGGGTGGTAAAGGCAGTGGCGGCCTTCCTTTGTCCACCACTTGGGCTTCGCTCTGTCGAGATGTGGCCATCAATAGGAGAACCATGCTCAGGCTAGTAAATGGGAGACCTAGAAACATAAATTGAGGACGGTTGCTCTTCGCCCTCATCATGATCGGCAGTGCAACTAAGGGAAAGTGGAGTTACCAAAGCGCTGTTGCTGGTTTTGTCTGCGGCCTATCGGCGCTGGGTGGCCTTTGTGCAATACTACGTATATACTAACATGAAAGCCATCAGGACTCTTGATGCTGCAAGAGTCCCGGCGGCGTGTAGTCTCAGCACCTGAGCATCGCGACGGTACAATGTGACTATGAGTGACTCTAATCCCTCTGCACCAGAAGGTGGTTATGGAAATTAACCACATAAAGTATCTATATCTCTAGGAATGTCCTCATATTCGTTATGGACTTGTGAGGAAATGAGGTAATTGTACGGGTGGTGGTCAAACATCTTTGACCAACGGGCAAAAAATGCGGCATTCAGATGGATCTCATATATGGCGAAGGTTGAGCAAAGTACTCCCCCCTTAGGTATCACGGTTATGTAGTAGATAGCATGGTAACCGCACTGGCTTGCTGGTCTTACCGACCTTGTGTGGGCGGCGTAATTCAAGCGCCAGGTACGTATCTGCTGACCCAGTTAATATCATGCGGTGATGCAATTTCCTTTAGGGGATTACTGGGAAATTTGCTCTATCGTATTGGGCTGGGGTGCACACCGTTCCTGGCTTGATTGGACATTCAGGCAGGAGCAGGAATGAGGACCACATTTTCAATTCTTTCTTTTTGATGAAAAAGCTCGATGTTTTCTTTTTCAAAGCGAGCTACAACCCGTGCTAAAGTTTGGACTGATCCTAAAACTCCATCTGATTTCTCTTATGCCATTTATTGCCTCCGTATATTAAATTTTTATAACTTATCTGCTATAGCGGTAAATCAGGAATCATGAAAAATTTAAGCTTTACCACACATCAAATGTGTGTATCGGGTATGCCGTTGCAAAGTGGCGGACGGTAGATGGCTGAAGCTATTGTGCCTTACTGCCCACTTTGAAAAGCCGGGCGGCGTCGACCGTATCTTTATTACAGCCAGCATAGCCCTTTTCTATTCGCAGCCAGAGCAAAGTCATAAAAGAAGTATACATACTATGAGATTCTTGCATCAGTATAAGCTCGCTCAATGGTATGGTCGGCCGAGACCTCGCGGAATTCGGGCAGCGGCAAGAAGCTAACCCGTGCTCGCCAATAGCGGCATGTCCAACCCAATCGTGCCCTCTGCACATGACTATGAAAATCCAATCCGCTGTCATGAGGCAAAGTCAACACATCCCGCCGGTAGATGGACAAGACCGAGTTTTTTTATCTATTAGACCCACCAGCAAGCATTTCGCCTCCCACTCCTGCGACGGTCAATCCCTGAACTGCAAAGCAATAAATTCTCACAAGGCCACGGACTAAAGTAAGTATATGCGCCATGCGCATGCTATCAACTTGAGCTAGAGAATACCCCTGACATGAAGGATAAAAGGTCATTTCTAAGCACCGAAAGGGTGTTCTTCACTTCCAGTGAAATGCTGGTAGAGAGGTGAAATCATTTACTCTCCCGCATCCGGCCCAGAAGACCTTAACCTGGAAAATTAGCAACACCAGGTGCCAGCAGCTAAGATAAATTTAAGCAGTTCCTCTGCTCCTAAGACATCCCTAGCAACCGCACCTGCACCAACTCTGACCTACCTAACTCGGTTTGAAAGCAATGGCGGTAAACGCAGAGGCGATGCGGGACGCGTCTACGCGGCTCTGCACACAAGGTCACTGCGGTCCTTGCTTGCTCCCTCACCCATCGTAACGCACACAGCACGCAACACAGCCACACACTCCCTCTCCTCACTCCTCGCTATCCACAGCCCCACAGCTGCCGGCCCCCTAGCTTGCATAAATCGGCACCAATCGGCAACTGTTCACCAGCCGCCTTCAATCGAAAGATGCAGCTAGTAATTGAGCCCTACCCTCCAGTAACTTCGTAGCCCAGTCCACTGTGCCCGCATTTTACGTTCCCAGGCCGGTCAGCTAGTTTGGCTCCGGCTTGTGGTGGCCCGCCTGGTCAGCCATAGGGCCAGCAGGGCGGGGCTTCTTGGAGAAGTGGAACATCAGCCGAGAGGTGGTCCTGGCCTGCATGCCCCGCTATCCCTCAAGGCCCTTACGATGATGTTAATAGTAGAAGAGGACGTGGAGGAGGAGAAGGTACAGCGCCGGGAAGAAGGACAGACATGCGCACGTGCGCCAGCTCATAACCAGTCCGAGCACACCGACCGACCGACCGACAGACAGACGAGTCCTCTACCAACTTCAACAGCATCCCTGCTTGGCGGTCGGCCGTGTCTGGCCGCTGACAGGGCGTGCGGGCGGGTGCGTGCTTGGACGCCGATGCCTTGCCGCAGACTTCGCGGTGACACTCTACACATCTGAACAGAGACAGGCGGGCCTGCACCAGATAGCGGCGCCGCCTGCGCGGTCCACTGCTCATCCAACTTTAGTCCCCAACAGCAGGTGTATTTATATGCTCATCCTAGGTGAATTTAGGAGGATATGGAGCGTGTATCAAGTTCTGTGGCCACGCAAAGAAGAGAGCAGTAATTGAAGTTGATACAGTTTGCATGCGCGTGGCCATGACTTACAATCACACACGCATAATAAGGAAATGGAGTCAACAACTACTTCAGCCATTGCTCTCACCGCGCGCCACGTGATTTCGTCATATCATTATCTGCAGACAGATATACGCAATGATGGTAACACCTCGCACACACACACACTGACAATAAAGAACGATAGTTT